>NC_086196.1:97961488-98151753 GCF_035770615.1 Melospiza melodia melodia | reverse complement strand
ACCTTGGATCTGGGAACAATCCTGCGTATCGTACATATTCAGGAACCAGCCGAACACTCCCAGCCACAGGCCCCCAAACACAAACAACGGCCCTTTTCTCTGGCAAACAAAACTCAACTGCCCCTCTTCTGGATGGCAAATTGCAGGACGCACTTGGTACTACAAAAAGAGCCCGACTTGGCAGTGGTGCCACCTTGGCTCTGGGAACCATCCTGCGTATCGAGCATTTTAAGGAGCCAGCCGGCAATTCCCAGCCGTATGCCCCAAAAAGAAACCATGGACCTTTTCTCTGGCAAAAAAAACTCAGCTGTCCCGCTTCTGGATGGCAGATTGCAGGAGTTACTTTGAACCATACAACCAGCCTTACTTGGCACTGGTGCCACCTTGGATCTGGGAACCATCCTGCCTATCGTTGATTTTCAGGGGCCAGCCGGCCACTCTCAGCCACAGGCCCCCAAACAAAATCAACGGCGCTGTTCCCTGGAAAACAAAACACGCCTGCCAACTTTTTGATGGAGTTTGCAGGAGCCACTTGGTACTATCAAACCAGCCCGACTTGGCACTGGTGCCACCTTGGGTCTGGGAAACATCCTGCGTATCGTGGATTCTTAGGAGCCAGCCGGCCACTCCTAGCCACAGGCCCCCAAACAAAAACCTAGGCCTATTTCTCTGGCAAACAAAAGTAAGCTGCCCTGCTTCTGGATGGCAGATTGCAGGAGGCACTTGACACTGTCAAACGAGCCCCACTTGGCACTGCTGCCACCTTGGATCTGGGAACCATCCTTCCTATCGTGGATTTTCAGGGGCCAGCCGGTCACTCTCAGCCATAGGCCCCAAACACAAACCACGGCCCTTTTCTCTGGAAAACAAAACTCAACTGCCCCTCTTCTGGATGGCAGATTGCAGGAGCCACTGGGTACTATGAAACCAGCCCTACTTGGCACTGATGCCACCTTGGGTCTGGGAACCATGCTGCGTATCATGGATTTTCAGGAGCCAGCCGGCCACTGCCAGCCGCAGGCCCCGAAACACAAACAACAGCCTTTTTCTCTGGCAAACAAAATTCAGCTGCCCCGCTACTGGATGGCAGATTGCAGGAGCCACTTGGTACTATCAAACCAGCCCAACTTGGAACTGGTGCCACCTTGGGTCTGGGAACCATGCTGCGTAACACAGATTCTAAGGCGCCAGTCGGCCACTACGAGCCACAAGCCCCCAAACACAAACAACGGCGCTATTCTCTGGCAAACAAAACTCAACTGCCCCTCTTCTGGATGGCAAATTGCAGGACGCACTTGGTACTATAAAAACAGCCCGACTTGGCACTGGTGCCCCCTTGGGTCTGGGAACCATCCTGCGTATCGATCTTTTTAATGAGACAGCCGGCCACTCCCAGCCATATGCCCCCAAACACAACCCACGGCCCTTTTCTCTGGCAAACAAAACTCAACTGCACCGCTTCTGGATGGCAGATTGCAGGAGCCACTTGGTACTATCAAACCAGCCCGACTTGGCACTGGTGCCACCTTGGGTCTGGGAACCATCCTGCGTATTGTGGGTTGTCAGGAGCCAGCCGAACACTCTCGGCCACAGACCCCAATTAAAAACAACGGCCCGTTTCACAGGCAAACAAAACTCAGCTGCCCCGCTTCTGGATGGGAGATTGCAGGAGGCACTTGGTGTAATCAAACCAGCCCGACTTGGCACTGGTGCCACCTTGGGTCTGGGAACCATCCTGCGTATCGTGGATTCTAAGGAGCCAGCCGGCCACTCCTAGCCACAGGCCCCCAAACAAAAACCTAGGCCTATTTCTCTGGCAAACAAAAGTAAGCTGCCCTGCTTCTGGATGGCAGATTGCAGGAGACACTTGGTACTATCAAACCAGCCCGACTTGGCACTGCTGCCACCTTGGATCTGGGAACCATGCTCTGTATCGTGGATATTCAGGGGCCAGCCGGCCACTCTCAGCCATATGTCCCCAAACAGAAACCTCGGCCCGTTTCTCTGGCAAACAAAACTCAACTGCCCCTCTTCTGGATGGCAAATTGCAGGATGAACTTGATACTAAAACCGCAGGCCGACTTGGTAGTGGTGACACCTTGGGCCTGGGAACCATCATGCGTATCGAGCATTTTAAGGAGCCAGCCGGCCACTCCCAGCAATATGCCCCCAAAAACAATCCACAGAATTTTCCTCTGGCAAACAAAAATCAGCTGCCTCGCTTCTGGATGGCAGATTGCAGGAGCCACTTTGCACCATCAAACCAGCCCGACTTGGCACTGGTGCCACATTGCATCTGGGAACCATGCTGCCTAGCGTGGATTTTCAGGAGCCAGCCGGCCACTCTCAGCTATATGCCCCCAAACAAAACCCACGGCCCGTTTCCCTGGCAAACAAAATTAAGCTGCCCCGCTTCTGGATGGCAGATTGCAGGACGCACTTGGTAGTATCAAACCAGCAAAACTTGGCACTGGTGCCACCTTGGGTCTGGGAACCATCCTGCGTATCGTGGGTTCAAAGGAGCCAGCCGGTCACTCCCAGCCACAGGCCCCCAAATACAAACAATGGCGCTTTTCCCTGGAAAACAAAACTCGCCTGCCAACTTTTTGATGGCAGATTGCAGGAGCCACTTGGTACTATCAAACCAGCCCAACTTGGCACTGGTGCCACCATGGGTCGGGTAACCATCCTGCCTATTGTAGCTTTCCAGGAGCCAGCCGGTCACTCCCAGCCATAGGTCCCCAGTCACAAACCTCGGCCCGTTTCCCTGGCAAACAAAAGTAAGCTACCCCGCTTCTGGATGGCAGATTGCAGGAGCCACTTGGTACTATCAAACCAGCCCAACTTGGCACTGGTGCCACCTTGGGTCTGGGAACCATGCTGCGTAACACAGATTCTAAGGCGCCAGTCGGCCACTACGAGCCACAAGCCCCCAAACACAAACAACGGCGCTATTCTCTGGCAAACAAAACTCAACTGCCCCTCTTCTGGATGGCAAATTGCAGGACGCACTTGGTACTATAAAAACAGCCCGACTTGGCACTGGTGCCCCCTTGGGTCTGGGAACCATCCTGCGTATCGATCTTTTTAATGAGACAGCCGGCCACTCCCAGCCATATGCCCCCAAACACAACCCACGGCCCTTTTCTCTGGCAAACAAAACTCAACTGCACCGCTTCTGGATGGCAGATTGCAGGAGCCACTTGGTACTATCAAACCAGCCCGACTTGGCACTGGTGCCACCTTGGGTCTGGGAACCATCCTGCGTATTGTGGGTTGTCAGGAGCCAGCCGAACACTCTCGGCCACAGACCCCAATTAAAAACAACGGCCCGTTTCACAGGCAAACAAAACTCAGCTGCCCCGCTTCTGGATGGGAGATTGCAGGAGGCACTTGACACTGTGAAACCAGCCCCACTTGGCACTGGTGCCACCTTGGGTCTGGGAACCATGCTGCGTATCATGGATTTTCAGGAGCCAGCCGGCCACTCCCAGCCACAGGCCCCCAAACACAAACCACAGCCTTTTTGTCTGGCAAACAAAATTCAGCTGCCCCGCTTCTGGATGGCAGATTGCAGGAGCCACTTGGGACTATCACACCAGCACAACATGGCACTGCTGCCACCTTGGATCTGGGAACCATCCTTCCTATCGTGGATTTTCAGGGGCCAGCCGGTCACTCTCAGCCATAGGCCCCAAACACAAACCACGGCCCTTTTCTCTGGAAAACAAAACTCAACTGCCCCTCTTCTGGATGGCAGATTGCAGGAGCCACTGGGTACTATGAAACCAGCCCTACTTGGCACTGATGCCACCTTGGGTCTGGGAACCATGCTGCGTATCATGGATTTTCAGGAGCCAGCCGGCCACTGCCAGCCACAGGCCCCGAAACACAAACAACAGCCTTTTTCTCTGCCAAACAAAATTCAGCTGCCCCGCTTCTGGATGGCAGATTGCAGGAACCACTTGGTACTAACAAACCAGCCCGACTTGGCACTGATGCCACCTTGGGTCTGGGAACCATCCTGCGTATCGTGGATTCAAAGGAGCCAGCTGGCCACTCCCAGCCACAGGCCCCAAAACACACACAACGGTGCTTTTCCCTGGAAAACAAAACTCGCCTGCCAAACTTTTGATGGCAGATTGCAGGAGCCACTTGGTATTATCAAACCAGCCCAACTTGGCACTGGTGCCACCATGGGTCTGGTCACCATCCTGCCTATCGTAGCTTTTCAGGAGCCAGCCAGCCACCCCCAGCCAGAGGCCCCCAGACAAATATTTCGGCCCGTTTCCCTGGCAAACAAAAGTAAGCTGCCCCGCTTCTGGATGGCAGATTGCAGGAGCCACTTTGCACCATCAAACCAGCCCAACTTGGCACTGGTGCCAACTCAGGTCTGGGAACCATCCTGCGTATCGTGGGTTCTAAGGAGCCAGCTGGCCACTCCCAACCACAGGCCCCCAAACACAAACAACGGCGCTTTTCCCTGGAAAACAAAACTCGCCTGCCAACTTTTTGATGGCAGATTGCAGGAGCCACTTGGTACTATCAAACCAGCCCAACTTGGCACTGGTGCCACCATGGGACAGGTCACCATCCTGCCTATCGTAGCTTTTCAGGAGCCAGCCGGTCACTCCCAGCCATAGGCCCCCAGACACAAACCTCGGCCCGTTTCCCTGGCAAACAAAAGTAAGCTGCCCCGCTTCTGCATGGCAGATTGCAGGAGCTACTTAGTACTATCAAACCAACCCGACTTGGCACTGGTGACACCTCTGGTCTGGGAACCATCCTGCCTATCGTGGATTTTCAGGGGCCAGCCGGCCACTCTCAGCCATATGCCCCAAAAACAAACCACGGCCCTTTTCTCTGGCAAACAAAACTCAACTGCCCCTCTTCTGGATGGCAAATTTTAGGACGCACTTTGTACTACGAAAACCGCCCGACGTGGCACTGGTGCCACCTTGTGTCAGGGAACCATCCTGCATATCGAGCTTTTTAAGGAGCCAGCCGGCCACGCCCAGCCATATACCCCCAAAAACAAACCACGGACCATTTCTCTTGGAAACCAAAATCCGCTGCCCCGCGTCTGTATGGCAGATTGCAGGAGCCACTTTGCACCATCAAACCAGCCCGACTTGGCACTGGTGCCACCTTGGGTCTGGGAACAATCCTGCATATCGTGGATTCTAAGGAGCCAGCCGGTCACTCCCTGCCACAGGCCCCCAAACACAAACAACGGCGCTTTTCCCTGGAAAACAAAATTCGCCTGCCAGCTTTTTGATGGCAGATTGCAGGAGCCACTTGGTACTATCAAATCATCCCAACTTGGCACTGGTGCCACTATGGGTCTGGGAACCATCCTGCCTATTGTAGCATTTCAGGAGCCAGCCGGTCACTCCCAGCCATAGGCCCCCAGACACAAACCTCGGACCGTTTCCCTGGCAAACAAAATTAAGCTGCCCCGATTCTGGATGGCAGATTGCAGGAGCCACTTGGTTGTGTCAAACCAGCCCGACTTGGCACTGGTGCCACCTTGGGTCTGGGAACCATCCTGCGTAACGTGGATTCTAAGCAGCCACCCGGCCACTCTGAGCCACAGGCCCCCAAACACAAACAACGACGCTTTTCCCTGGAAAACAAAACTCGCCTGCCAAATTTGATGGCAGATTGCAGGAGCCACTTGGTACTATCAAACCAGCCCAACTTGGCACTGGTGCCACGTCTGGTCTGGGAACCATCCTGCCTATCGTAGCTTTTCAGGAGCCAGCCGGTCACTCCCAGCCATAGACCCCCAGACACAAACCTCGGCCCGTTTCCCTGGAAAACAAAAGTAAGTTACCCCGATTCTGGATGGCAGATTGCAGGAGCCACTTGGTACTATCAAATCAGCCCAACTTGGCACTGGTGCCACCATGGGTCTGGTAAACATCCTGCCTATCGTAGCTTTTCAGGAGCCAGCCGGTCACTCCCTGCCATAGGCCCCCGGACACAAACCTCGGCCCGTTTCCCTGGCAAACAAAAGTAATCTACCCCACTTCTGGATGGCAGATTGCAGGACGCACTTGGTACTATCAAACCAGCCCAACTTGGCACTGGTGCCACGTCAAGTCTAGGAACCATCCTGCGTATCGTGGATTCTAAGGAGCCAGCCTGCCACTCCCAGCCATAGGCCTCTAAACAAAAACAACGGCGCTTTTCCCTGGTAAAGAAAACTTGCCTGCCAACTTTTTGATGGCAGATTGCAGGAGCCACTTGGTACTATCAAACCAGCCCAACTTGGCACTGGTGCCACCATGGGTCTGGTCACCATCCTGCCTATCGTAGCTTTTCAGGAGCCAGCCGGTCACTCCCAGCCATAGGCCCCCAGACACAAAGCTCGGCCCGTTTCCCTGGCAAACAAAAGTAAGCTGCCCCGCTTCTGGATGGCAGATTGCAGGAACCACTTGGTACTATCAAACCAGCCCGACTTGGCACTGGTGCCACCTCTGGTCTGGGAACCATCCTGCGTATCGTGGATTCTAAGGAGCCAGCTGGCCACTCCCAGCCACAGGCCCCCAAACACAAACAACGGCGCTTTTCCCTGGAAAACAAAACTCACCTGCCAATTTTTTGATGGCAGATTGCAGGAGCCACTTGGTACTATCAAACCAGCCCAACTTGGCACTGGTGCCGCCATGGGTCTTGTCACCATCCTGCCTATCGTAGCTTTTCACGAGCCAGCCGGTCACTCCCAGCCATAGGACCCCAGACAAAAACCTCGGCCCGTTTCCCTGGAAAACAAAAGTAAGCTGCCCCGCTTCTGGATGGCAGATTGTAGGACGCATTTGTTACTATCAAACCCGCCCGACTTGGCACTGGTGCCACCACTGGTCTGGGAACCATCCTGCGTATCGTGGATTCTAAAGAGCCAGCCGGCCACTCCCAGCCACAGGCACCCATACACAAACAACGGCACTTTTCCCTGGAAAACAAAACTCGCCTGCCAACTTTTTGATGGCAGATTGCAGGAGCCACTTGGTACTATCAAACCAGCCCAACTTGGCACTGGTGCCACCATGGGTCTGGTCACCATCCTGCCTATCGTAGCTTTTCAGGAGCCAGCCGGTCACTCCCAGCCATAGGCCCCCAGACAAAAACCTCGGCCCGTTTCCCTGGCAAACAAAAGTAAGCTGCCCCGCTTCTGGATGGCAGATTGCAGGATCCACTTGGTACTATCAAACCAGCCCGACTTGGCACTGGTGCCACGACAAGTCTGGGAACCATCCTGCGTATCGTGGATTCTAATGAGCCAGCCGGCCACTCCCAGCCACAGGCCCCCAAACAAAAACAACGGCGCTTTTCCCTGGAAAACAAAACTCGCCTGCCAAGTTTTTGATGGCAGATTGCAGGAGCCACTTGGTACCATCAAACCAGCCCAACTTGGCACTGGTGCCACCTTGGGTCTGGTCACCATCCTGCCTATCGTAACTTTTCAGGAGCCAGCCGGTCACTCCCAGCCATAGGCCCCCAGACACAAACCTCGGCCCGTTTCCCTGGCAAACAAAAGTAAGCTGCCCCGCTTCTGGATGGGAGATTGCAGGAGCCACTTTGCACCATCAAACCAGCCCGACTAGGCACTGGTGCCACCTTGGGTCTGGGAACCATCCTGCGTATGGTGGATTCTAAGGAGCCAGCCGGCCACTCCCAGCCACAGGCCCCTAAACACATCAACGGCGCTTTTCCCTGGAAAACAAAACTCGCCTGCCAAACTTTTGATGGCAGATTGCAGGAGCCACTTGGTACTATCAAACCAGCCCAACTTGGGACTGGTGCCACCATGGGTCTGGTCACCATCCTGGCTATCGTAGCTTTTCAGGAGCCAGCCGGTCACTCGCAGCCATAGGCCCCCAGACACAAACCTCGGCCCGTTTCCCTGGCAAACAAAAGTAAGCTGCCCTGCTTCTGGATGGCAGATTGCAGGAACCACTTGGTACTATCAAACCAGCAAAACTTGGCACTGGTGCCACCTTGGGTCTGGATACCATGGTGCGTATCGTGGATTCTAAGGAGCCAGCCGGCCACTCCCAGCCACAGGCCCCCAAACAAAAACAACGGCGCTTTTCCCTGGAAAACAAAACTCGCCTACCAACGTTTTGATGGCAGATTGCAGGAGCCACTTGGTACTATCAAACCAGCCCAACTTGGCACTGGTGCCACCATGGGTCTGGTCACCATCCTGCCTATCGTAACTTTTCAGGAGCCAGCCGGTCACTCCCAGCCATAGGTCCCCAGACACAAAGCTCGGCCCGTTTCCCTGGCAAAGGAAATTAAGCTGCCCCGCTTCTGGATGGCAGATTGCAGGAGCCACTTGGTACTATCAAACCAGCCCGACTTGGCACTGGTGCCACCTCTGGTCTGGGAACCATCCTGCGTATCGTGGATACTAAGGAGCCAGTCGGCCACTCCCAGCCACAGGCCCCCAAACACAAACAACGGCCCGTTTCCGTGGCAAACAAAAGTAAGCTGCCCCGCTTCTGGATGGCAGATTGCAGGAGCCACTTGGTACTATCAAACCAGCCCGACTTGGCACTGGTGCCACCTCTGGTCTGGGAACCATCCTGCGTATTGTGGTTTCTAAGGAGCCAGCCGGCCACTCCCAACCACAGGCCCCCAAACACAAACAACGGCGCTTTTCCCTGGAAAACAAAACTCGCCTGCCAACGTTTTGATGGCAGATTGCAGGAGCCACTTGGTACTATCAAACCAGCCCAACTTGGCACTGGTGCCACCATGGGTCTTGTCACCATCCTGCCTATCGTAGCTTTCAGGAGCCAGCCGGTCACTGCCTGCCATAGGCCCCGAGACACAAACCTCGGCCCGTTTCCCTGGCAAACAAAAGTAAGCTGCCCCGCTTCTGGATGGCAGATTGCAGGAGCCACTTGGTACTATCAAACCAGCCCGACTTGGCACTGGTGCCACTTCTGGTCTGGGAACCATCCTGCGTATCGTGGATTTTATGGAGCCAGCCGGTCAGTCCCAGCCATAGGCCCCCAAACACAAACAACGATCCGTTTCCCTGGCAAACAAAAGTAAGCTGCCCCGCTTCTGGATGGCAGATTGCAGGAACCACTTGGTAGTATCAAACCAGCCCAACTTGGCACTGGTGCCACCTCTGGTCTGGGAACCATCCTGCCTATCGTGGTTTCTAAGGAGCCAGCCGGCCACTCCCAACCATAGACCCCCAGACACAAACCTCGGCCCGTTTCCCTGAAAAACAAAAGTAAGCTACCCCGATTCTGGATGGCAGATTGCAGGAGCCACTTGGTACTATCAAATCAGCCCAACTTGGCACTGGTGCCACCATGGGTCTGGTAAACATCCTGCCTATCGTAGCTTTTCAGGAGCCAGCCGGCCACTCTCAGCCATATGCCCCCAAAAACAAACCACGGCCCTTTTCTCTGGCAAACAAAACTCAACTGCCCCTCTTCTGGATGGCAAATTTTAGGACGCACTTTGTACTACGAAAACCGCCCGACGTGGCACTGGTGCCACCTTGTGTCAGGGAACCATCCTGCATATCGAGCTTTTTAAGGAGCCAGCCGGCCACGCCCAGCCATAAACCCCCAAAAACAAACCACGGACTATTTCTCTTGGAAACAAAAATCCGCTGCCCCACGTCTGTATGGCAGATTGCAGGAGCCACTTTGCACCATCAAACCAGCCCGACTTGGCACTGGTGCCACCTTGGGTCTGGGAACAATCCTGCATATCGTGGATTCTAAGGAGCCAGCCGGCCACTCCCAGCCACAGGCCCCCAAACACAAACAACGGCGCTTTTCCCTGGAAAACAAAATTCGCCTGCCAACTTTTTGATGGCAGATTGCAGGAGCCACTTGGTACTATCAAATCATCCCAACTTGGCACTGGTGCCACTATGGGTCTGGGAACCATCCTGCCTATTGTAGCATTTCAGGAGCCAGCCGGTCACTCCCAGCCATAGGCCCCCAGACACAAACCTCGGACCGTTTCCCTGGCAAACAAAATTAAGCTGCCCCGATTCTGGATGGCAGATTGCAGGAGCCACTTGGTTGTGTCAAACCAGCCCGACTTGGCACTGGTGCCACCTTGGGTCTGGGAACCATCCTGCGTATCGTGGATTCTAAGCAGCCACCCGGCCACTCTGAGCCACAGGCCCCCAAACAAAAACTACGGCGCTTTTCCCTGGAAAACAAAACTCGCCTGCCAACTTTTTGATGGCAGATTGCAGGAGCCACTTGGTACTATCAAACCAGCCCAACTTGGCACTGGTGCCACGTCTGGTCTGGGAACCATCCTGCCTATCGTAGCTTTTCAGGAGCCAGCCGGTCACTCCCAGCCATAGACCCCCAGACACAAACCTCGGCCCGTTTCCCTGGCAAACAAAAGTAAGCTGCCCCGCTTTTGGATGGCAGATTGCAGGAGCCACGTTGCACCATCAAACCAGCCCCACGTGGCACTGGTGCCACCTTGGGTCTGGGAACAAGATGGGCTGGTTTGATAGTACCAAGTGGCTCCTGCAATCTGCCATCCAGAAGCGGGACAGCTTACTTTTTTTTCCCAGGGAAACGGGCCGAGGTATTTGTCTGGGGGCCTATGGCTGGGAGTGACCGGCTGGCTACTGAAAAGCTACGATAGGCAGGATGGTTACCAGACTCATGGTGCCACCAGTGCCAAGTCGGGCTGCTTTGATAATACTAAATAGCTCCTGCAATCTGCCATCCAGACGCGGGGCAGCGGATTTTTGTTTGCTGGAGAAAAGTTCCGTGGTTTTTTTTTTGGGGGTATATGACTGGACGTGGCCGGCTGGCTCCTTAAAAAGCTCTATACGCAGGATTGTTCCCTGACCCAAGGTGGCATCAGTGCCAAGTCGGGCTGTTTTCGTAGTACCAAGTGCGTCCTGCAATTTGCCATCCAGAAGCGGGGCAGCCTACTTTTGTTTGCCAGGGAAACGTGCCGAGGTATTTGTCTGGGGGCCTATGGGTGGGAGTGAGCGGCTGGCTCCTGAAAAGCTACGATAGGCAGGATGGTGACCAGACGCATGGTGGCACCAGTGCCAAGTTGGGCTGGTTTGATAGTACCAAGTGGCTCCTGCAATCTGCCATCAAGAAGTTGGCAGGCGAGTTTTGTTTTCCAGGGAAAAGCGCCGTTGTTTTTGTTTAGAGGCCTGTGGCTGGGAGTGGCCGCCTGTCCTCGTAGAATCTACGTTACGCAGCATGGTTCCCAGAGCCAAGGTGGCACCAGGGCCAAGTCGGGCTGGTTTGTAAGTACCAAGTGCATCCTGCAATCTGCCATCCAAAAGCGGGGCAGCTTACTTTTGTTTGCCAGGGAAACGGGCCGAGGTTTGTGTCCGGGGGCCTATGGCAGGGAGTGACCGGCTGGCTCCTGAAAAGCTACGATAGGCAGGATGTTTACCAGACCCATGGTGGCACCAGTGCCAAGTTGGGCTGATTTGATAGTACCAAGTGGCTCCTGCAATCTGCCATCCAGAATCGGGGTAACTTACTTTTGTTTTCCAGGGAAACGGGCCGAGGTTTGTGTCTGGGGGTCTATGGCTGGGAGTGACCGGCTGGCTCCTGAAAAGCTACAATAGGCAGGATGGTTCCCAGACCAGAGGTGGCACCAGTGCCAAGTTGGGCTGGTTTGATAGTACCAAGTGGCTCCTGCAATCTGCCATCAAAAAGTTGGCAGGCGAGTTTTGTTTTCCAGGGAAAAGCGCCGTTGTTTGTGTTTGGGGGCCTGTGGCTCAGAGTGGCCGGGTGGCTGCTTAGAATCCACGTTACGCAGGATGGTTCCCAGACCCAAGGTGGCACCAGTGCCAAGTCGGGCTGGTTTGACACAACCAAGTGCGTCCTGCAATCTGCCATCCAGAATCGGGGCAGCTTAATTTTGTTTGCCAGGGAAACGGTCCGAGGTTTGTGTCTGGGGGCCTATGGCTGGGAGTGACCGGCTGGCTCCTGAAATGCTACAATAGGCAGGATGGTTCCCAGACCCATAGTGGCACCAGTGCCAAGTTGGGATGATTTGATAGTACCAAGTGGCTCCTGCAATCTGCCATCAAAAAGCTGGCAGGCGAATTTTGTTTTCCAGGGAAAAGCGCCGTTGTTTGTGTTTGGGGGCCTGTGGCAGGGAGTGGCCGGCTGGCTCCTTAGAATCCACGATATGCAGGATTGTTCCCAGACCCAAGGTGGCACCAGTGCCAAGTCGGGCTGGTTTGATGGTGCAAAGTGGCTCCTGCAATCTGCCATACAGACGCGGGGCAGCGGATTTTTGTTTCCAAGAGAAATGGTCCGTGGTTTGTTTTTGGGGGTATATGGCTGGGCGTGGCCGGCTGGCTCCTTAAAAAGCTCGATATGCAGGATGGTTCCCTGACACAAGGTGGCACCAGTGCCACGTCGGGCGGTTTTCGTAGTACAAAGTGCGTCCTAAAATTTGCCATCCAGAAGAGGGGCAGTTGAGTTTTGTTTGCCAGAGAAAAGGGCCGTGGTTTGTTTTTGGGGCATATGGCTGAGAGTGGCCGGCTGGCCCCTGAAAATCCACGATAGGCAGGATGGTTCCCAGACCAGAGGTGTCACCAGTGCCAAGTCGGGCTGGTTTGATAGTACTAAGTAGCTCCTGCAATCTGCCATGCAGAAGCGGGGCAGCTTACTTTTGTTTGCCAGGGAAACGGGCCGAGGTTTGTGTCTGGGGGCCTATGGCTGGGAGTGACCGGCTGGCTCCTGAAAAGCTACGATAGGCAGGATGGTGACCAGACCCATGGTGGCAGCAGTGCCAAGTTGGGCTGGTTTGATAGTACCAAGTGGCTCCTGCAATCTGCCATCAAAAAGTTGGCAGGCGAGTTTTGTTTTCCAGGGAAAAGCGCCGTTGTTTGTGTTTGGGGGCCTGTGGCTGGGAGTGGCCAGCTGGCTCCTTAGAACCCACGATACGCAGGATGGTTCCCAGACCTGAGTTGGCACCAGTGCCAAGTTGGGCTGGTTTGATAGTACCAAGTGGCTCCTGCAATCTGCCATCCAGAAGCGGGGTAGCTTACTTTTGTTTGCCAGGGAAACGGGCCGAAATATTTGTCTGGGGGCCTCTGGCTGGGGGTGGCTGGCTGGCTCCTGAAAAGCTACGATAGGCAGGATGGTGACCAGACCCATGGTGGCACCAGTGCCAAGTTGGGCTGGTTTGATAATACCAAGTGGCTCCTGCAATCTGCCATCAAATGTTTGGCAGGCGAGTTTTGTTTTCCAGGGAAAAGCACCGTTGTGTGTGTTTTGGGGCCTGTGGCTGGGAGTGGCCAGCTGGCTCCTTTGAATCCACGATACGCAGGATGGTTCCCAGACCCAAGGTGGCATCAGTGCCAAGTCGGGCTGTTTTGTTAGTACCAAGTGGTTCCTGCAATCTGCCATCCAGAAGCGGGGCAGCTGAATTTTGTTTGCCAGAGAAAAAGGCTGTTGTTTGTGTTTCGGGGCCTGTGGCTGGCAGTGGCCGGCTGGCTCCTGAAAATCCATGATACGCAGCATGGTTCCCAGACCCAAGGTGGCATCAGTGCCAAGTAGGGCTGATTTCATAGTACCCAGTGGCTCCTGCAATCTGCCATCCAGAAGAGGGGCAGTTGAGTTTTGTTTTCCAGAGAAAAGGGCCGTGGTTTGTGTTTGGGGCCTATGGCTGAGAGTGACCGGCTGGCCCCTGAAAATCCACGATAGGAAGGATGGTTCCCAGATCCAAGGTGGCAGCAGTGCCATGTTGTGCTGGTGTGATAGTCCCAAGTGGCTCCTGCAAGCTGCCATCCAGAAGCGGGGCAGCTGAATTTTGTTTGCCAGACAAAAAGTCTGTGGTTTGTGTTTGGGGGCCTGTGGCTGGGAGTGGCCGGCTGGCTCCTGAAAATCCATGATACGCAGCATGGTTCCCAGACCCAAGGTGGCACCAGTGCCAAGTGGGGCTGGTTTCACAGTGTCAAGTGCCTCCTGCAATCTCCCATCCAGAAGCGGGGCAGCTGAGTTTTGTTTGCCTGTGAAACGGGCCGTTGTTTTTAATTGGGGTCTGTGGCCGAGAGTGTTCGGCTGGCTCCTGACAACCCACAATACGCAGGATGGTTCCCAGACCCAAGGTGGCACCAGTGCCAAGTCGGGCTGGTTTGATAGTACCAAGTGGCTCCTGCAATCTGCCATCCAGAAGCGGTGCAGTTGAGTTTTGTTTGCCAGAGAAAAGGGCCGTGGGTTGTGTTTGGGGGCATATGGCTGGGAGTGGCCGGCTGTCTCATTAAAAAGATCGATACGCAGGATGGTTCCCAGACCCAAGGGGGCACCAGTGCCAAGTCGGGCTGTTTTTATAGTACCAAGTGCGTCCTGCAATTTGCCATCCAGAAGAGGGGCAGTTGAGTTTTGTTTGCCAGAGAATAGCGCCGTTGTTTGTGTTTGGGGGCTTGTGGCTCGTAGTGGCCGACTGGCGCCTTAGAATCTGTGTTACGCAGCATGGTTCCCAGACCCAAGGTGGCACCAGTGCCAAGTTGGGCTGGTTTGATAGTACCAAGTGGCTCCTGCAATCTGCCATCCAGAAGCGGGGTAGCTTACTTTTGTTTGCCAGGGAAACGGGCCGAGGTTTGTGACTGGGGACCTATGGCTGGGAGTGACCGGCTGGCTCCTGGAAAGCTACAATAGGCAGGATGGTTACCAGACCCATGGTGGCACCAGTGCCAAGTTGGGCTGGTTTGATAGTACCAAGTGGCTCCTGCAATCTGCCATCAAAAAGTTGGCAGGCGAGTTTTGTTTTCCAGGGAAAAGCGCCGTTGTTTGTGTTTGGGGGCCTGTGGCTGGGAGTGGCCAGCTGGCTCCTTAGAACCCACGATACGCAGGATGGTTCCCAGACCTGAGTTGGCACCAGTGCCAAGTTGGGCTGGTTTGATAGTACCAAGTGGCTCCTGCAATCTGCCATCCAGAAGCGGGGCCGCTTACTTTTGTTTGCCAGGGAAACGGGCCGAAATATTTGTCTGGGGGCCTCTGGCTGGGGGTGGCTGGCTGGCTCCTGAAAAGCTACGATAGGCAGGATGGTGACCAGACCCATGGTGGCACCAGTGCCAAGTTGGGCTGGTTTGATAATAACAAGTGGCTCCTGCAATCTGCCATCAAAAGTTTGGCAGGCGAGTTTTGTTTTCCAGGGAAAAGCACCGTTGTGTGTGTTTTGGGGCCTGTGGCTGGGAGTGGCCAGCTGGCTCCTTTGAATCCACGATACGCAGGATGGTTCCCAGACCCAAGGTGGCATCAGTGCCAAGTCGGGCTGGTTTGTTAGTACCAAGTGGTTCCTGCAATCTGCCATCCAGAAGCGGGGCAGCTGAATTTTGTTTGCCAGAGAAAAAGGCTGTTGTTTGTGTTTCGGGGCCTGTGGCTGGCAGTGGCCGGCTGGCTCCTGAAAATCCATGATACGCAGCATGGTTCCCAGACCCAAGGTGGCATCAGTGCCAAGTAGGGCTGGTTTCATAGTACCCAGTGGCTCCTGCAATCTGCCATCCAGAAGAGGGGCAGTTGAGTTTTGTTTTCCAGAGAAAAGGGCCGTGGTTTGTGTTTGGGGCCTATGGCTGAGAGTGACCGGCTGGCCCCTGAAAATCCACGATAGGAAGGATGGTTCCCAGATCCAAGGTGGCACCAGTGCCAAGTTTTGCTGGTTTGATACTACCAAGTGCGTCCTGCAATCTGCCATCCAGAAGCGGGGCAGCTTAATTTTGTTTGCCAGGGAAACGGGCCGTGGGTTTTGTTTGGGGGCATATAGCTGAGAGTGGCCGGCTGGCTCCTGAAAATCCACGCTAGGCAGCATGGTTCCCAGATGCAATGTGGCACCAGTGCCAAGTCGGGCTGGTTTGATGGTGCAAAGTGGCTCCTGCAATCTGCCATCCAGAAGCGAGGCAGCTGATTTTTGTTTGCCAGAGGAAAATTCCGTGGATTGTTTTTGGGGGCATATTGCTGGGAGTGGCCGGCTGGCTCCTTAAAATGCTCGATACGCATGATGGTTCCCAGGCCCAAGGTGTCACCACTACCAAGTCGGCCTGCGGTTTTAGTATCAAGTTCATCCTGCAATTTGCCATCCAGAAGAGGGGCAGTTGAGTTTTGTTTGCCAGAGAAACGGGCCGAGGTTTCTGTTTGGGGACATATGGCTGAGAGTGGCCGGCTGGCCCCTGAATAGCCACGATACAGAGCATGGTTCCCAGATCCAAGGTGGCACCAGTGCCAAGTCGGGCTGGTTTGATAGTACCAAGTGTCTCCTGCAATCTGCCATCCAGAAGCAGGGCAGCTTACTTTTGTTTGCCAGAGAAATAGGCCTAGGTTTTTGTTTGGGGGCCTGTGGCTAGGAGTGGCCGGCTGGCTCCTTAGAATCCACGATACGCAGGATGGTTCCCAGACCCAAGGTGGCACCAGTGCCAAGTCGGGCTGGTTTGATTACACCAAGTGCCTCCTGCAATCTCCCATCCAGAAGCGGGGCAGCTGAGTTTTGTTTGCCTGTGAAACGGGCCGTTGTTTTTAATTGGGGTCTGTGGCCGAGAGTGTTCGGCTGGCTCCTGACAACCCACAATACGCAGGATGGTTCCCAGACCCAAGGTGGCACCAGTGCCAAGTCGGGCTGGTTTGATAGTACCAAGTGGCTCCTGCAATCTGCCATCCAGAAGCGGTGCAGTTGAGTTTTGTTTGCCAGAGAAAAGGGCCGTGGGTTGTGTTTGGGGGCATATGGCTGGGAGTGGCCGGCTGTCTCAGTAAAAAGATCGATACGCAGGATGGTTCCCAGACCCAAGGGGGCACCAGTGCCAAGTCGGGCTGTTTTTATAGTACCAAGTGCGTCCTGCAATTTGCCATCCAGAAGAGGGGCAGTTGAGTTTTGTTTTCCAGAGAATAGCGCCGTTGTTTGTGTTTGGGGGCTTGTGGCTCGTAGTGGCCGACTGGCGCCTTAGAATCTGTGTTACGCAGCATGGTTCCCAGACCCAAGGTGGCACCAGTGCCAAGTTGGGCTGGTTTGATAGTACCAAGTGGCTCCTGCAATCTGCCATCCAGAAGCGGGGTAGCTTACTTTTGTTTGCCAGGGAAACGGGCCGAGGTTTGTGACTGGGGACCTATGGCTGGGAGTGACCGGCTGGCTCCTGGAAAGCTACAATAGGCAGGATGGTTACCAGACCCATGGTGGCACCAGTGCCAAGTTGGGCTGGTTTGATAGTACCAAGTGGCTCCTGCAATCTGCCATCAAAAAGTTGGCAGGCGAGTTTTGTTTTCCAGGGAAAAGCGACATTGTTTGTATTTGGGGGCCTGTGGCTGGGAGTGACCGGCTGGCTCCTTTGAACCCACGATACGCAGGATGGTTCCCAGACCCAAGGTGGCACCAGTGCCAAGTTTTGCTGGTTTGATACTACCAAGTGCGTCCTGCAATCTGCCATCCAGAAGCGGGGCAGCTTAGTTTTGTTTGCCAGGGAAACGGGCCGTGGGTTTTGTTTGGGGGTATATAGCTGAGAGTGGCCGGCTGGCTCCTGAAAATCCACGCTAGGCAGCATGGTTCCCAGATGCAATGTGGCACCAGTGCCAAGTCGGGCTGGTTTGATGGTGCAAAGTGGCTCCTGCAATCTGCCATCCAGAAGCGAGGCAGCTGATTTTTGTTTGCCAGAGGAAAATTCCGTGGATTGTTTTTGGGGGCATATTGCTGGGAGTGGCCGGCTGGCTCCTTAAAATGCTCGATACGCATGATGGTTCCCAGGCCCAAGGTGTCACCACTACCAAGTCGGCCTGCGGTTTTAGTATCAAGTTCATCCTGCAATTTGCCATCCAGAAGAGGGGCAGTTGAGTTTTGTTTGCCAGAGAAACGGGCCGAGGTTTCTGTTTGGGGACATATGGCTGAGAGTGGCCGGCTGGCCCCTGAATAGCCACGATACAGAGCATGGTTCCCAGATCCAAGGTGGCACCAGTGCCAAGTCGGGCTGGTTTGATAGTACCAAGTGTCTCCTGCAATCTGCCATCCAGAAGCAGGGCAGCTTACTTTTGTTTGCCAGAGAAATAGGCCTAGGTTTTTGTTTGGGGGCCTGTGGCTAGGAGTGGCCGGCTGGCTCCTTAGAATCCACGATACGCAGGATGGTTCCCAGACCCAAGGTGGCACCAGTGCCAAGTCGGGCTGGTTTGATTACACCAAGTGCCTCCTGCAATCTCCCATCCAGAAGCGGGGCAGCTGAGTTTTGTTTGCCTGTGAAACGGGCCGTTGTTTTTAATTGGGGTCTGTGGCCGAGAGTGTTCG
The DNA here is from genome assembly GCF_035770615.1 of Melospiza melodia melodia. Taxonomy (NCBI): domain Eukaryota; kingdom Metazoa; phylum Chordata; class Aves; order Passeriformes; family Passerellidae; genus Melospiza; species Melospiza melodia. The sequence continues at coordinate 98,133,501 of NC_086196.1, read as the reverse complement.
GCTGGCTCCTGACAACCCACAATACGCAGGATGGTTCCCAGACCCAAGGTGGCACCAGTGCCAAGTCGGGCTGGTTTGATAGTACCAAGTGGCTCCTGCAATCTGCCATCCAGAAGCGGTGCAGTTGAGTTTTGTTTGCCAGAGAAAAGGGCCGTGGGTTGTGTTTGGGGGCATATGGCTGGGAGTGGCCGGCTGTCTCAGTAAAAAGATCGATACGCAGGATGGTTCCCAGACCCAAGGGGGCACCAGTGCCAAGTCGGGCTGTTTTTATAGTACCAAGTGCGTCCTGCAATTTGCCATCCAGAAGAGGGGCAGTTGAGTTTTGTTTTCCAGAGAATAGCGCCGTTGTTTGTGTTTGGGGGCTTGTGGCTCGTAGTGGCCGACTGGCGCCTTAGAATCTGTGTTACGCAGCATGGTTCCCAGACCCAAGGTGGCACCAGTGCCAAGTTGGGCTGGTTTGATAGTACCAAGTGGCTCCTGCAATCTGCCATCCAGAAGCGGGGTAGCTTACTTTTGTTTGCCAGGGAAACGGGCCGAGGTTTGTGACTGGGGACCTATGGCTGGGAGTGACCGGCTGGCTCCTGGAAAGCTACAATAGGCAGGATGGTTACCAGACCCATGGTGGCACCAGTGCCAAGTTGGGCTGGTTTGATAGTACCAAGTGGCTCCTGCAATCTGCCATCAAAAAGTTGGCAGGCGAGTTTTGTTTTCCAGGGAAAAGCGACATTGTTTGTATTTGGGGGCCTGTGGCTGGGAGTGACCGGCTGGCTCCTTTGAACCCACGATACGCAGGATGGTTCCCAGACCCAAGGTGGCACCAGTGCCAAGTTTTGCTGGTTTGATACTACCAAGTGCGTCCTGCAATCTGCCATCCAGAAGCGGGGCAGCTTAGTTTTGTTTGCCAGGGAAACGGGCCGTGGGTTTTGTTTGGGGGTATATAGCTGAGAGTGGCCGGCTGGCTCCTGAAAATCCACGCTAGGCAGCATGGTTCCCAGATGCAATGTGGCACCAGTGCCAAGTCGGGCTGGTTTGATGGTGCAAAGTGGCTCCTGCAATCTGCCATCCAGAAGCGAGGCAGCTGATTTTTGTTTGCCAGAGGAAAATTCCGTGGATTGTTTTTGGGGGCATATTGCTGGGAGTGGCCGGCTGGCTCCTTAAAATGCTCGATACGCATGATGGTTCCCAGGCCCAAGGTGTCACCACTACCAAGTCGGCCTGCGGTTTTAGTATCAAGTTCATCCTGCAATTTGCCATCCAGAAGAGGGGCAGTTGAGTTTTGTTTGCCAGAGAAACGGGCCGAGGTTTCTGTTTGGGGACATATGGCTGAGAGTGGCCGGCTGGCCCCTGAATAGCCACGATACAGAGCATGGTTCCCAGATCCAAGGTGGCACCAGTGCCAAGTCGGGCTGGTTTGATAGTACCAAGTGTCTCCTGCAATCTGCCATCCAGAAGCAGGGCAGCTTACTTTTGTTTGCCAGAGAAATAGGCCTAGGTTTTTGTTTGGGGGCCTGTGGCTAGGAGTGGCCGGCTGGCTCCTTAGAATCCACGATACGCAGGATGGTTCCCAGACCAGTGGTGGCACCAGTGCCAAGTCGGGCTGGTTTGATTACACCAAGTGCCTCCTGCAATCTCCCATCCAGAAGCGGGGCAGCTGAGTTTTGTTTGCCTGTGAAACGGGCCGTTGTTTTTAATTGGGGTCTGTGGCCGAGAGTGTTCGGCTGGCTCCTGACAACCCACAATACGCAGGATGGTTCCCAGACCCAAGGTGGCACCAGTGCCAAGTCGGGCTGGTTTGATAGTACCAAGTGGCTCCTGCAATCTGCCATCCAGAAGCGGTGCAGTTGAGTTTTGTTTGCCAGAGAAAAGGGCCGTGGGTTGTGTTTGGGGGCATATGGCTGGGAGTGGCCGGCTGTCTCAGTAAAAAGATCGATACGCAGGATGGTTCCCAGACCCAAGGGGGCACCAGTGCCAAGTCGGGCTGTTTTTATAGTACCAAGTGCGTCCTGCAATTTGCCATCCAGAAGAGGGGCAGTTGAGTTTTGTTTTCCAGAGAATAGCGCCGTTGTTTGTGTTTGGGGGCTTGTGGCTCGTAGTGGCCGACTGGCGCCTTAGAATCTGTGTTACGCAGCATGGTTCCCAGACCCAAGGTGGCACCAGTGCCAAGTTGGGCTGGTTTGATAGTACCAAGTGGCTCCTGCAATCTGCCATCCAGAAGCGGGGTAGCTTACTTTTGTTTGCCAGGGAAACGGGCCGAGGTTTGTGACTGGGGACCTATGGCTGGGAGTGACCGGCTGGCTCCTGGAAAGCTACAATAGGCAGGATGGTTACCAGACCCATGGTGGCACCAGTGCCAAGTTGGGCTGGTTTGATAGTACCAAGTGGCTCCTGCAATCTGCCATCAAAAAGTTGGCAGGCGAGTTTTGTTTTCCAGGGAAAAGCGACATTGTTTGTATTTGGGGGCCTGTGGCTGGGAGTGACCGGCTGGCTCCTTTGAACCCACGATACGCAGGATGGTTCCCAGACCCAAGGTGGCACCAGTGCCAAGTTTTGCTGGTTTGATACTACCAAGTGCGTCCTGCAATCTGCCATCCAGAAGCGGGGCAGCTTAGTTTTGTTTGCCAGGGAAACGGGCCGTGGGTTTTGTTTGGGGGTATATAGCTGAGAGTGGCCGGCTGGCTCCTGAAAATCCACGCTAGGCAGCATGGTTCCCAGATGCAATGTGGCACCAGTGCCAAGTCGGGCTGGTTTGATGGTGCAAAGTGGCTCCTGCAATCTGCCATCCAGAAGCGAGGCAGCTGATTTTTGTTTGCCAGAGGAAAATTCCGTGGATTGTTTTTGGGGGCATATTGCTGGGAGTGGCCGGCTGGCTCCTTAAAATGCTCGATACGCATGATGGTTCCCAGGCCCAAGGTGTCACCACTACCAAGTCGGCCTGCGGTTTTAGTATCAAGTTCATCCTGCAATTTGCCATCCAGAAGAGGGGCAGTTGAGTTTTGTTTGCCAGAGAAACGGGCCGAGGTTTCTGTTTGGGGACATATGGCTGAGAGTGGCCGGCTGGCCCCTGAATAGCCACGATACAGAGCATGGTTCCCAGATCCAAGGTGGCACCAGTGCCAAGTCGGGCTGGTTTGATAGTACCAAGTGTCTCCTGCAATCTGCCATCCAGAAGCAGGGCAGCTTACTTTTGTTTGCCAGAGAAATAGGCCTAGGTTTTTGTTTGGGGGCCTGTGGCTAGGAGTGGCCGGCTGGCTCCTTAGAATCCACGATACGCAGGATGGTTCCCAGACCCAAGGTGGCACCAGTGCCAAGTCGGGCTGGTTTGATTACACCAAGTGCCTCCTGCAATCTCCCATCCAGAAGCGGGGCAGCTGAGTTTTGTTTGCCTGTGAAACGGGCCGTTGTTTTTAATTGGGGTCTGTGGCCGAGAGTGTTCGGCTGGCTCCTGACAACCCACAATACGCAGGATGGTTCCCAGACCCAAGGTGGCACCAGTGCCAAGTCGGGCTGGTTTGATAGTACCAAGTGGCTCCTGCAATCTGCCATCCAGAAGCGGTGCAGTTGAGTTTTGTTTGCCAGAGAAAAGGGCCGTGGGTTGTGTTTGGGGGCATATGGCTGGGAGTGGCCGGCTGTCTCAGTAAAAAGATCGATACGCAGGATGGTTCCCAGACCCAAGGGGGCACCAGTGCCAAGTCGGGCTGTTTTTATAGTACCAAGTGCGTCCTGCAATTTGCCATCCAGAAGAGGGGCAGTTGAGTTTTGTTTTCCAGAGAATAGCGCCGTTGTTTGTGTTTGGGGGCTTGTGGCTCGTAGTGGCCGACTGGCGCCTTAGAATCTGTGTTACGCAGCATGGTTCCCAGACCCAAGGTGGCACCAGTGCCAAGTTGGGCTGGTTTGATAGTACCAAGTGGCTCCTGCAATCTGCCATCCAGAAGCGGGGTAGCTTACTTTTGTTTGCCAGGGAAACGGGCCGAGGTTTGTGACTGGGGACCTATGGCTGGGAGTGACCGGCTGGCTCCTGGAAAGCTACAATAGGCAGGATGGTTACCAGACCCATGGTGGCACCAGTGCCAAGTTGGGCTGGTTTGATAGTACCAAGTGGCTCCTGCAATCTGCCATCAAAAAGTTGGCAGGCGAGATTTGTTTTCCAGGGAAAAGCGACATTGTTTGTATTTGGGGGCCTGTGGCTGGGAGTGACCGGCTGGCTCCTTTGAACCCACGATACGCAGGATGGTTCCCAGACCCAAGGTGGCACCAGTGCCAAGTTTTGCTGGTTTGATACTACCAAGTGCGTCCTGCAATCTGCCATCCAGAAGCGGGGCAGCTTAATTTTGTTTGCCAGGGAAACGGGCCGTGGGTTTTGTTTGGGGGCATATAGCTGAGAGTGGCCGGCTGGCTCCTGAAAATCCACGCTAGGCAGCATGGTTCCCAGATGCAATGTGGCACCAGTGCCAAGTCGGGCTGGTTTGATGGTGCAAAGTGGCTCCTGCAATCTGCCATCCAGAAGCGAGGCAGCTGATTTTTGTTTGCCAGAGGAAAATTCCGTGGATTGTTTTTGGGGGCATATTGCTGGGAGTGGCCGGCTGGCTCCTTAAAATGCTCGATACGCATGATGGTTCCCAGGCCCAAGGTGTCACCACTACCAAGTCGGCCTGCGGTTTTAGTATCAAGTTCATCCTGCAATTTGCCATCCAGAAGAGGGGCAGTTGAGTTTTGTTTGCCAGAGAAACGGGCCGAGGTTTCTGTTTGGGGACATATGGCTGAGAGTGGCCGGCTGGCCCCTGAATATCCACGATACACAGCATGGTTCCCAGATCCAAGGTGGCACCAGTGCCAAGTCGGGCTGGTTTGATAGTACCAAGTGTCTCCTGCAATCTGCCATCCAGAAGCAGGGCAGCTTACTTTTGTTTGCCAGAGAAATAGGCCTAGGTTTTTGTTTGGGGGCCTGTGGCTAGGAGTGGCCGGCTGGCTCCTTAGAATCCACGATACGCAGGATGGTTCCCAGACCCAAGGTGGCACCAGTGCCAAGTCGGGCTGGTTTGATTACACCAAGTGCCTCCTGCAATCTCCCATCCAGAAGCGGGGCAGCTGAGTTTTGTTTGCCTGTGAAACGGGCCGTTGTTTTTAATTGGGGTCTGTGGCCGAGAGTGTTCGGCTGGCTCCTGACAACCCACAATACGCAGGATGGTTCCCAGACCCAAGGTGGCACCAGTGCCAAGTCGGGCTGGTTTGATAGTACCAAGTGGCTCCTGCAATCTGCCATCCAGAAGCGGTGCAGTTGAGTTTTGTTTGCCAGAGAAAAGGGCCGTGGGTTGTGTTTGGGGGCATATGGCTGGGAGTGGCCGGCTGTCTCATTAAAAAGATCGATACGCAGGATGGTTCCCAGACCCAAGGGGGCACCAGTGCCAAGTCGGGCTGTTTTTATAGTACCAAGTGCGTCCTGCAATTTGCCATCCAGAAGAGGGGCAGTTGAGTTTTGTTTGCCAGAGAATAGCGCCGTTGTTTGTGTTTGGGGGCTTGTGGCTCGTAGTGGCCGACTGGCGCCTTAGAATCTGTGTTACGCAGCATGGTTCCCAGACCCAAGGTGGCACCAGTGCCAAGTTGGGCTGGTTTGATAGTACCAAGTGGCTCCTGCAATCTGCCATCCAGAAGCGGGGTAGCTTACTTTTGTTTGCCAGGGAAACGGGCCGAGGTTTGTGACTGGGGACCTATGGCTGGGAGTGACCGACTGGCTCCTGGAAAGCTACAATAGGCAGGATGGTGACCAGACCCATGGTGGCACCAGTGCCAAGTTGGGCTGGTTTGATAGTACCAAGTGGCTCCTGCAATCTGCCATCAAAAAGTTGGCAGGCGAGATTTGTTTTCCAGGGAAAAGCGACATTGTTTGTATTTGGGGGCCTGTGGCTGGGAGTGACCGGCTGGCTCCTTTGAACCCACGATACGCAGGATGGTTCCCAGACCCAAGGTGGCACCAGTGCCAAGTTTTGCTGGTTTGATACTACCAAGTGCGTCCTGCAATCTGCCATCCAGAAGCGGGGCAGCTTAATTTTGTTTGCCAGGGAAACGGGCCGTGGGTTTTGTTTGGGGGCATATAGCTGAGAGTGGCCGGCTGGCTCCTGAAAATCCACGCTAGGCAGCATGGTTCCCAGATGCAATGTGGCACCAGTGCCAAGTCGGGCTGGTTTGATGGTGCAAAGTGGCTCCTGCAATCTGCCATCCAGAAGCGAGGCAGATGATTTTTGTTTGCCAGAGGAAAATTCCGTGGATTGTTTTTAGGGGCATATTGCTGGGAGTGGCCGGCTGGCTCCTTAAAATGCTCGATACGCATGATGGTTCCCAGGCCCAAGGTGTCACCACTACCAAGTCGGCCTGCGGTTTTAGTATCAAGTTCATCCTGCAATTTGCCATCCAGAAGAGGGGCAGTTGAGTTTTGTTTGCCAGAGAAACGGGCCGAGGTTTCTGTTTGGGGACATATGGCTGAGAGTGGCCGGCTGGCCCCTGAATATCCACGATACACAGCATGGTTCCCAGATCCAAGGTGGCACCAGTGCCAAGTCGGGCTGGTTTGATAGTACCAAGTGGCTCCTGCAATCTGCCATCCAGAAGCAGGGCAGCTTACTTTTGTTTGCCAGAGAAATAGGCCTAGGTTTTTGTTTGGGGGCCTGTGGCTAGGAGTGGCCGGCTGGCTCCTTAGAATCCACGATACGCAGGATGGTTCCCAGACCCAAGGTGGCACCAGTGCCAAGTCGGGCTGGTTTGATTACACCAAGTGCCTCCTGCAATCTCCCATCCAGAAGCGGGGCAGCTGAGTTTTGTTTGCCTGTGAAACGGGCCGTTGTTTTTAATTGGGGTCTGTGGCCGAGAGTGTTCGGCTGGCTCCTGACAACCCACAATACGCAGGATGGTTCCCAGACCCAAGGTGGCACCAGTGCCAAGTCGGGCTGGTTTGATAGTACCAAGTGGCTCCTGCAATCTGCCATCCAGAAGCGGTGCAGTTGAGTTTTGTTTGCCAGAGAAAAGGGCCGTGGGTTGTGTTTGGGGGCATATGGCTGGGAGTGGCCGGCTGTCTCATTAAAAAGATCGATACGCAGGATGGTTCCCAGACCCAAGGGGGCACCAGTGCCAAGTCGGGCTGTTTTTATAGTACCAAGTGCGTCCTGCAATTTGCCATCCAGAAGAGGGGCAGTTGAGTTTTGTTTTCCAGAGAATAGCGCCGTTGTTTGTGTTTGGGGGCTTGTGGCTCGTAGTGGCCGACTGGCGCCTTAGAATCTGTGTTACGCAGCATGGTTCCCAGACCCAAGGTGGCACCAGTGCCAAGTTGGGCTGGTTTGATAGTACCAAGTGGCTCCTGCAATCTGCCATCCAGAAGCGGGGTAGCTTACTTTTGTTTGCCAGGGAAACGGGCCGAGGTTTGTGACTGGGGACCTATGGCTGGGAGTGACCGACTGGCTCCTGGAAAGCTACAATAGGCAGGATGGTTACCAGACCCATGGTGGCACCAGTGCCAAGTTGGGCTGGTTTGATAGTACCAAGTGGCTCCTGCAATCTGCCATCAAAAAGTTGGCAGGCGAGTTTTGTTTTCCAGGGAAAAGCGACATTGTTTGTATTTGGGGGCCTGTGGCTGGGAGTGACCGGCTGGCTCCTTTGAACCCACGATACGCAGGATGGTTCCCAGACCCAAGGTGGCACCAGTGCCAAGTTTTGCTGGTTTGATACTACCAAGTGCGTCCTGCAATCTGCCATCCAGAAGCGGGGCAGCTTAATTTTGTTTGCCAGGGAAACGGGCCGTGGGTTTTGTTTGGGGGTATATAGCTGAGAGTGGCCGGCTGGCTCCTGAAAATCCACGCTAGGCAGCATGGTTCCCAGATGCAATGTGGCACCAGTGCCAAGTCGGGCTGGTTTGATGGTGCAAAGTGGCTCCTGCAATCTGCCATCCAGAAGCGAGGCAGCTGATTTTTGTTTGCCAGAGGAAAATTCCGTGGATTGTTTTTGGGGGCATATTGCTGGGAGTGGCCGGCTGGCTCCTTAAAATGCTCGATACGCATGATGGTTCCCAGGCCCAAGGTGTCACCACTACCAAGTCGGCCTGCGGTTTTAGTATCAAGTTCATCCTGCAATTTGCCATCCAGAAGAGGGGCAGTTGAGTTTTGTTTGCCAGAGAAACGGGCCGAGGTTTCTGTTTGGGGACATATGGCTGAGAGTGGCCGGCTGGCCCCTGAATATCCACGATACAGAGCATGGTTCCCAGATCCAAGGTCGCACCAGTGCCAAGTCGGGCTGGTTTGATAGTACCAAGTGTCTCCTGCAATCTGCCATCCAGAAGCAGGGCAGCTTACTTTTGTTTGCCAGAGAAATAGGCCTAGGTTTTGGTTTGGGGGCCTATGGCTGAGAGTGGCCGGCTGGCCCCTGAAAATCAACGATAGGCAGGATGGTTCCCAGATCCAAGGTGGCACCAGTGCCAAGTAAGGCTGGTTGTATGGTTCAAAGTAACTCCTGCAATCTGCCATCCAGAAGCGGGACAGCTGAGTTTTTTTTGCCAGAGAAAAGGTCCATGGTTTCTTTTTGGGGCATACGGCTGGGAATTGCCGGCTGGCTCCTTAAAATGCTCGATACGCAGGATGGTTCCCAGAGCCAAGGTGGCACCACTGCCAAGTCGGGCTCTTTTTGTAGTACCAAGTGCGTCCTGCAATTTGCCATCCAGAAGAGGGGCAGTTGAGTTTTGTTTGCCAGAGAAAAGGGCCGTTGTTTGTGTTTGGGGGCCTGTGGCTGGGAGTGTTCGGCTGGTTCCTGAATATGTACAATACGCAGGATTGTTCCCAGATCCAAGGTGGCAGCAGTGCCATGTTGTGCTGGTGTGATAGTCCCAAGTGGCTCCTGCAATCTGCCATCCAGAAGTGGGGCAGCTGATTTTTGTTTGCCAGAGAAAAGGTCCGTGGTTTTTTTTGGGGGCATGTGGCTGAGAGTGGCCGGCTGGCCCCTGAAAATCCACGATACACAGGATGGTTCCCAGATCCAAGGTGGCACCTGTGCCAAGTCGGGCTGATTTGATAGTACTAAGTAGCTCCTGCAATCTGCCATGCAGAAGCGGGGCAGCTTACTTTTGTTTGCCAGGGAAACGGGCCGAGGTTTGTGTTTGGGGGCCTATGGCTGAGAGTGACCGGCTGGCTCCTGAAAAGCTACAATAGGCAGGATGGTGACCAGACCCATGGTGGCACCAGTGCCAAGTTGGGCTGGTTTGATAGTACCAAGTGGTTCCTGCAATCTGCCATCCAGAAGCAGGGCAGCTGAGTTTTGTTTGCCAGAGAAAAGGGCCTTGGTTTGTGTTTGGGGGCATATGGCTGGGTGTGGCCAGCTGGCTCCTTAAAATGCACGATATGCAACATGGCTCCCAGACCCAAGGTGGCACAAGTGCCAAGTTGGGCTGGTTTGATAGTACCAAGTGGCTCCTGCAATCTTCCATGATCACGTGGAGAAATACTTTCTGGTTTCAGCCTCATGCTCTTTCTTCTCTCCCTCAACTTCTCTATCACCTCTCATCTGGTTCACATGCGCTGTCTTCAAGGTCCACAGGCTACTTTTCACAGAATCTTCTGGCCTGATGAAGTAAGGATGATGAATAGAACAGAGCTGGGATCTATTTTCCAGTTTGGATAAAATGCATTCTGCACACAAATCCAAGGAGAACGGGCTGCCCCGATGCCCAGAAAATCTTTCACTCCTGCTAGTGTTCTACGTCAACCGCAACTTAGTCTGAAAGAAAAGCTTTTTCTCTGAGAGCATCTGAGAGGTTTGCATGAAGCACTGATATCTGACATATGCAATTTTGAATAGGAGAGGAAAAAGAAAATGGCAAGGAGTTTTTAATTTTAGTGGTTTCAATTTTAATTTCCGTGCACTTTTTCAAAACTTGTCAGCTCAAATGCCCATCAACATCTTTTAGTCATCTGTAAGTCAGTATTCATATAAAATGTGCTTCAAATCCAAAGAATTTCAAATTTGCACTCCAAGCTTCTATGCCTAGATTTATGATTTCCTACACATATTAGATGAAAGGAAGGCCTTTTTTACTGTGGGAGTGCTGGAACACTGGAACAGGTTGCCCAGAGAAGTTGTGGGTGTCCCATCCCTGAAAGTATTCAAGGTCACCTTGGACGGGGCTTGGAGCAGCAACAAAGGAGAAGCTTGATGGTAGAGAAACAAAGTTGGACTATAGAAGAAACTCGGATTGAAGTATAGGATCAAGTTTTCTCTCAGCTCTTGGGGTAAATTCAAAGTTGTACAAAATGACATTTATCTGTGCTATTCACTACTGTAACAGAAAGTTTCATGAAAACTGTACAGAAGATAGTAAATTTTAAAAGAGATAAGAATTACAGCATAAAATCCATGGGATAGGTTACAACATGAGACACTCTCTAAGAGAAAATCTCTGTGTTTCAGCACTTCATCGGGGTAAGATTTCATGAAGTGCCAAAGAAGGCGGCAAAATATCATTCGGGACATTATTTACTGGAATTCAGCCTGGCCATTAGTAGGAACTGCCTTTGAACATATCATGTAGATATACCACACACACTTTCCCTTCACTGAAAAATTACTGTTTACAACAAATAAGCAATTGACGATCAAAATTGATTGAAAGCATCTTAAACATGTCAAGTATTTCATTGTAGATGATCTGTGATCCAAATGCTTCTTCCACCTTCGAGAGGGACAGAAGAATTCTTCCATATCATGATGGTTTAAAATTGTATCAACCAATGTTTTCTGCTGAAAAGATATCATCTATTTTTTTCTATTTTTGGAAGAAAATATTCCTAGACATACAACAGGTGAGAACTAAGTAATTTTAAAGAAACAAATGAAATGAAAATATTCTGTAAATAGAATGAAATGAAAAGCTGTGTTTTAAATAGGAGCTAAATATTAAACAGAATTTTTGTACCAGGCATTTGAATTACTGCACCAGCTCTTTTGCCCATCAAGAGAGGCATTTAGCATTTCAGTCTTTTCCAAGGTGTTCATGATCTGCTATGCTGATCTCTGTGTGTGCCTAGGTGTGTGTGGAGGGGGGGGCATATGAAGGGGAGTGTGTATGTTTGCTTTACAATTGTTGTGGCAGATTCATGCCTCAGCTCCACATTTTGTTTTAAAAAGGTCACACCGAGTGGATATGAAGTTTACTATCAACAAGAGATCGATTCCCAAATCATCCATTTGACTCTCCCTTATAAATCATGTGCTTTGTTGCATATTTTATCAAATATACTTTCAAGCCAGATGGAGGAAGGAGGATGTGGGAATCCCTCCACCATCTTGCAACTTTTATGTAAGTAGGTTTTCAAGAAAATCATCATTTCTCTTTTAAATATGTCTGGAACAGGCATGATGGTAGTGTCAACCTGTTGGAGTTTTTGTTGCTGGAAGAAGTTGTACAAAAGGATTGGTTTTTACATTGACCAGTTACTGAATCAAGCGCAGGAATACATTGGAAATTTAGCTGGGGGTTCCTTTTCCCAGCAGACTACTTCTAGAACGAGCTTGTACACTGAAGCTGACTCTTTTGCTCTCTTTTTGTTTCTTTCCTATTTTCTTGGCTTCTTTGCCACTATCTAGACAATTTTGGAACTTTGTTCCCAACTAAAATGGTTTCAATAGTCTGATTGTGATCATACATTTTTACAAGGAATTTTTAAAATCTTTCCTCGAGTCCAGAAAGTCAAGGACTTAGATCTTTTTCTTCCCTTATCAATATTGCCATGAAATTGATAAATAAAGACCAACTCTTTATTTTTGTTTTTAACCCACGTAGATAATTCCCATCCATTAATCCATTTTGTGGACCAATAGCTGCCATTCTGATGGAAGCTGTCACTTCTTAACAATAGGCATTCTGTGACTATGTTGACAGCACTTTGGGTGAAGATCCTAACTGGTCTTAGATATACATAGGGAGAAATTTGCTCAGCCAGTGTCAGTCTTAAGCATGCGTATCAGAAGATCTTTCTAGAGCTGGGAATTTTCCCATGAAAGGGATTCAGTTAGGGAAGAGACACTTGTGCCAGAGTTTTACATTCTTCTTGAACACTGCTTAAGGAACTTAGATGCCATGTCCATTTGGATCTCTGTCTGCACAGAACTTTGTCATGCCAGTGCTTTGAAATGCATCTTGAAGAGAATTCACTAGCACAGAATGAAAGAGAGTGGAAGGGGTTGGTGGGGCTAACCAGGCCCAACCCCCCTGCCTAAACCAGGATACCTAGAGCCTCTTGCCCAGGATTCTATCTGGGTGTACTTTTAATGTCTTCAAAGATCCAGGCTCCACAATCTTTCTGGGCAGTCTGTGCCGTGGTTCAGTCACCCTGACAGTAAAGAAACATTTACTGATGTTCAAAGGCAATCTCCTGTATTTCAGTGTGTGCCCACTGCCTCTTGTCTTTTCCCTCAGCATCACTGAAAAGACACTGATTCCCTCCCCTTTGCACTATTGCTTCCATATATATGTGTGATGCCATGTAGAGGTATGTCAAAAACCTCCCTGAAGCCCAGGCAGATAATATTCCCTTCATCTACCAGTCAAGTTGATTCATCAGAGGAGTTTAAAGTGATGTTCAGCATGAAATTCCCCTGAAAAATCATGCTAACTACATTATTTGGTCATCTGTCATGTGCCTGGCAAGGATTTCCAGGAAGAGCTGCTTCATCAACTTCCTGGGGATAAAAAAGAGGCTGGCTGGTTTGTACTATGGCGAGTCCTCTTAATTGCCTTTTTTGAAGATGGGTGTCATTTGCTAACATCCACTCTTTAGCCTCTCTTGTCGTCTACATCTTAGCAAAACGCTTTTCCACTATGTCTGGCTAGGAAAAACTGTGCCAGCACAGAAAACATCTCCCATCGTGTTCTAGAAGTTGCACGGATGTCTGCCAAGTGTTTGGCAGGAAGAAAAGAAAAGTTGTCCAAAACAGCTTCCAATCGAATGTTCCTGTGATTGGAAAAGTCAGGAGAGTGCAAAGGTACTGTTTTCTATCAGTTGGCAAGGTGCGCACACAATCCCAGTGTTGTACAGCTTGCTTCTTCACCTTCCCGAAGCTGCCGCTCTCGCCGGCTGCCGGAGCCCAAGAAGCGGCTTCTTCGCGCAAAGACGATTGTGCCGCTCACAGGGCTCTCCTTAGCGCGGCTTCTGCCGAAAGACGCCCGGCAGCGGCTCTTACCTCCGGAGAGCATCCTACCTTCGTCTTTAGCTCCTCTTCTCATCTACACCTCGGCAAAAAGCTTCTCCACTATGTCTGGCTAGGAAAAACTGTGCCAGCACAGAAAACATCTCCCATCGTGTTCTAGAAGTTGCACGGATGTCTGCCAAGTGTTTGGCAGGAAGAAAAGAAAAGTTGTCCAAAACAGCTTCCAATCGAATGTTCCTGTGATTGGAAAAGTCAGGAGAGTGCAAAGGTACTGTTTTCTATCAGTTGGCAAGGTGCGCACACAATCCCAGTGTTGTACAGCTTGCTTCTTCACCTTCCCGAAGCTGCCGCTCTCGCCGGCTGCCGGAGCCCAAGAAGCGGCTTCTTCGCGCAAAGACGATTGTGCCGCTCACAGTGCTCTCCTTAGCGCGGCTTCTGCCGAAAGACGCCCGGCAGCGGCTCTTACCTCCGGAGAGCATCCTACCTTCGTCTTTCGCGTCTTTTGTAGTCTACATCTTAGCAAAACGCTTTTCCACTATGTCTGGCTAGGAAAAACTGTGCCAGCACAGAAAACATCTCCCATCGTGTTCTAGAAGTTGCACGGATGTCTGCCAAGTGTTTGGCAGGAAGAAAAGAAAAGTTGTCCAAAACAGCTTCCAATCGAATGTTCCTGTGATTGGAAAAGTCAGGAGAGTGCAAAGGTACTGTTTTCTATCAGTTGGCAAGGTGCGCACACAATCCCAGTGTTGTACAGCTTGCTTCTTCACCTTCCCGAAGCTGCCGCTCTCGCCGGCTGCCGGAGCCCAAGAAGCGGCTTCTTCGCGCAAAGACGATTGTGCCGCTCACAGTGCTCTCCTTAGCGCGGCTTCTGCCGAAAGACGCCCGGCAGCGGCTCTTACCTCCGGAGAGCATCCTACCTTCGTCTTTCGCGTCTTTTGTAGTCTACGTCTTAGCAAAACGCTTTTCCACTATGTCTGGCTAGGAAAAACTGTGCCAGCACAGAAAACATCTCCCATCGTGTTCTAGAAGTTGCACGGATGTCTGCCAAGTGTTTGGCAGGAAGAAAAGAAAAGTTGTCCAAAACAGCTTCCAATCGAATGTTCCTGTGATTGGAAAAGTCAGGAGAGTGCAAAGGTACTGTTTTCTATCAGTTGGCAAGGTGCGCACACAATCCCAGTGTTGTACAGCTTGCTTCTTCACCTTCCCGAAGCTGCCGCTCTCGCCGGCTGCCGGAGCCCAAGAAGCGGCTTCTTCGCGCAAAGACGATTGTGCCGCTCACAGTGCTCTCCTTAGCGCGGCTTCTGCCGAAAGACGCCCGGCAGCGGCTCTTACCTCCGGAGAGCATCCTACCTTCGTCTTTCGCGTCTTTTGTAGTCTACATCTTAGCAAAACGCTTTTCCACTATGTCTGGCTAGGAAAAACTGTGCCAGCACAGAAAACATCTCCCATCGTGTTCTAGAAGTTGCACGGATGTCTGCCAAGTGTTTGGCAGGAAGAAAAGAAAAGTTGTCCAAAACAGCTTCCAATCGAATGTTCCTGTGATTGGAAAAGTCAGGAGAGTGCAAAGGTACTGTTTTCTATCAGTTGGCAAGGTGCGCACACAATCCCAGTGTTGTACAGCTTGCTTCTTCACCTTCCCGAAGCTGCCGCTCTCGCCGGCTGCCGGAGCCCAAGAAGCGGCTTCTTCGCGCAAAGACGATTGTGCCGCTCACAGGGCTCTCCTTAGCGCGGCTTCTGCCGAAAGACGCCCGGCAGCGGCTCTTACCTCCGGAGAGCATCCTACCTTCGTCTTTCGCGTCTTTTGTAGTCTACATCTTAGCAAAACGCTTTTCCACTATGTCTGGCTAGGAAAAACTGTGCCAGCACAGAAAACATCTCCCATCGTGTTCTAGAAGTTGCACGGATGTCTGCCAAGTGTTTGGCAGGAAGAAAAGAAAAGTTGTCCAAAACAGCTTCCAATCGAATGTTCCTGTGATTGGAAAAGTCAGGAGAGTGCAAAGGTACTGTTTTCTATCAGTTGGCAAGGTGCGCACACAATCCCAGTGTTGTACAGCTTGCTTCTTCACCTTCCCGAAGCTGCCGCTCTCGCCGACTGCCGGAGCCGATGAATCGGCTTCTTCGCGCAAAGACGATTGTGCCGCTCACAGTGCTCTCCTTAGCGCGGCTTCTGCCGAAAGACGCCCGGCAGCGGCTCTTACCTCCGGAGAGCATCCTACCTTCGTCTTTCTCGTCTTTTGTAGTCTACATCTTAGCAAAACGCTTTTCCACTATGTCTGGCTAGGAAAAACTGTGCCAGCACAGAAAACATCTCCCATCGTGTTCTAGAAGTTGCACGGATGTCTGCCAAGTGTTTGGCAGGAAGAAAAGAAAAGTTGTCCAAAACAGCTTCCAATCGAATGTTCCTGTGATTGGAAAAGTCAGGAGAGTGCAAAGGTACTGTTTTCTATCAGTTGGCAAGGTGCGCACACAATCCCAGTGTTGTACAGCTTGCTTCTTCACCTTCCCGAAGCTGCCGCTCTCGCCGGCTGCCGGAGCCCAAGAAGCGGCTTCTTCGCGCAAAGACGATTGTGCCGCTCACAGTGCTCTCCTTAGCGCGGCTTCTGCCGAAAGACGCCCGGCAGCGGCTCTTACCTCCGGAGAGCATCCTACCTTCGTCTTTCGCGTCTTTTGTAGTCTACATCTTAGCAAAACGCTTTTCCACTATGTCTGGCTAGGAAAAACTGTGCCAGCACAGAAAACATCTCCCATCGTGTTCTAGAAGTTGCACGGATGTCTGCCAAGTGTTTGGCAGGAAGAAAAGAAAAGTTGTCCAAAACAGCTTCCAATCGAATGTTCCTGTGATTGGAAAAGTCAGGAGAGTGCAAAGGTACTGTTTTCTATCAGTTGGCAAGGTGCGCACACAATCCCAGTGTTGTACAGCTTGCTTCTTCACCTTCCCGAAGCTGCCGCTCTCGCCGGCTGCCGGAGCCCAAGAAGCGGCTTCTTCGCGCAAAGACGATTGTGCCGCTCACAGGGCTCTCCTTAGCGCGGCTTCTGCCGAAAGACGCCCGGCAGCGGCTCTTACCTCCGGAGAGCATCCTACCTTCGTCTTTCGCGTCTTTTGTAGTCTACATCTTAGCAAAACGCTTTTCCACTATGTCTGGCTAGGAAAAACTGTGCCAGCACAGAAAACATCTCCCATCGTGTTCTAGAAGTTGCACGGATGTCTGCCAAGTGTTTGGCAGGAAGAAAAGAAAAGTTGTCCAAAACAGCTTCCAATCGAATGTTCCTGTGATTGGAAAAGTCAGGAGAGTGCAAAGGTACTGTTTTCTATCAGTTGGCAAGGTGCGCACACAATCCCAGTGTTGTACAGCTTGCTTCTTCACCTTCCCGAAGCTGCCGCTCTCGCCGACTGCCGGAGCCGATGAATCGGCTTCTTCGCGCAAAGACGATTGTGCCGCTCACAGTGCTCTCCTTAGCGCGGCTTCTGCCGAAAGACGCCCGGCAGCGGCTCTTACCTCCGGAGAGCATCCTACCTTCGTCTTTCGCGTCTTTTGTAGTCTACATCTTAGCAAAACGCTTTTCCACTATGTCTGGCTAGGAAAAACTGTGCCAGCACAGAAAACATCTCCCATCGTGTTCTAGAAGTTGCACGGATGTCTGCCAAGTGTTTGGCAGGAAGAAAAGAAAAGTTGTCCAAAACAGCTTCCAATCGAATGTTCCTGTGATTGGAAAAGTCAGGAGAGTGCAAAGGTACTGTTTTCTATCAGTTGGCAAGGTGCGCACACAATCCCAGTGTTGTACAGCTTGCTTCTTCACCTTCCCGAAGCTGCCGCTCTCGCCGGCTGCCGGAGCCCAAGAAGCGGCTTCTTCGCGCAAAGACGATTGTGCCGCTCACAGTGCTCTCCTTAGCGCGGCTTCTGCCGAAAGACGCCCGGCAGCGGCTCTTACCTCCGGAGAGCATCCTACCTTCGTCTTTCGCGTCTTTTGTAGTCTACGTCTTAGCAAAACGCTTTTCCACTATGTCTGGCTAGGAAAAACTGTGCCAGCACAGAAAACATCTCCCATCGTGTTCTAGAAGTTGCACGGATGTCTGCCAAGTGTTTGGCAGGAAGAAAAGAAAAGTTGTCCAAAACAGCTTCCAATCGAATGTTCCTGTGATTGGAAAAGTCAGGAGAGTGCAAAGGTACTGTTTTCTATCAGTTGGCAAGGTGCGCACACAATCCCAGTGTTGTACAGCTTGCTTCTTCACCTTCCCGAAGCTGCCGCTCTCGCCGGCTGCCGGAGCCCAAGAAGCGGCTTCTTCGCGCAAAGACGATTGTGCCGCTCACAGTGCTCTCCTTAGCGCGGCTTCTGCCGAAAGACGCCCGGCAGCGGCTCTTACCTCCGGAGAGCATCCTACCTTCGTCTTTCGCGTCTTTTGTAGTCTACATCTTAGCAAAACGCTTTTCCACTATGTCTGGCTAGGAAAAACTGTGCCAGCACAGAAAACATCTCCCATCGTGTTCTAGAAGTTGCACGGATGTCTGCCAAGTGTTTGGCAGGAAGAAAAGAAAAGTTGTCCAAAACAGCTTCCAATCGAATGTTCCTGTGATTGGAAAAGTCAGGAGAGTGCAAAGGTACTGTTTTCTATCAGTTGGCAAGGTGCGCACACAATCCCAGTGTTGTACAGCTTGCTTCTTCACCTTCCCGAAGCTGCCGCTCTCGCCGGCTGCCGGAGCCCAAGAAGCGGCTTCTTCGCGCAAAGACGATTGTGCCGCTCACAGGGCTCTCCTTAGCGCGGCTTCTGCCGAAAGACGCCCGGCAGCGGCTCTTACCTCCGGAGAGCATCCTACCTTCGTCTTTCGCGTCTTTTGTAGTCTACATCTTAGCAAAACGCTTTTCCACTATGTCTGGCTAGGAAAAACTGTGCCAGCACAGAAAACATCTCCCATCGTGTTCTAGAAGTTGCACGGATGTCTGCCAAGTGTTTGGCAGGAAGAAAAGAAAAGTTGTCCAAAACAGCTTCCAATCGAATGTTCCTGTGATTGGAAAAGTCAGGAGAGTGCAAAGGTACTGTTTTCTATCAGTTGGCAAGGTGCGCACACAATCCCAGTGTTGTACAGCTTGCTTCTTCACCTTCCCGAAGCTGCCGCTCTCGCCGACTGCCGGAGCCGATGAATCGGCTTCTTCGCGCAAAGACGATTGTGCCGCTCACAGTGCTCTCCTTAGTGCGGCTTCTGCCGAAAGACGCCCGGCAGCGGCTCTTACCTCCGGAGAGCATCCTACCTTCGTCTTTCTCGTCTTTTGTAGTCTACATCTTAGCAAAACGCTTTTCCACTATGTCTGGCTAGGAAAAACTGTGCCAGCACAGAAAACATCTCCCATCGTGTTCTAGAAGTTGCACGGATGTCTGCCAAGTGTTTGGCAGGAAGAAAAGAAAAGTTGTCCAAAACAGCTTCCAATCGAATGTTCCTGTGATTGGAAAAGTCAGGAGAGTGCAAAGGTACTGTTTTCTATCAGTTGGCAAGGTGCGCACACAATCCCAGTGTTGTACAGCTTGCTTCTTCACCTTCCCGAAGCTGCCGCTCTCGCCGGCTGCCGGAGCCCAAGAAGCGGCTTCTTCGCGCAAAGACGATTGTGCCGCTCACAGTGCTCTCCTTAGCGCGGCTTCTGCCGAAAGACGCCCGGCAGCGGCTCTTACCTCCGGAGAGCATCCTACCTTCGTCTTTCGCGTCTTTTGTAGTCTACATCTTAGCAAAACGCTTTTCCACTATGTCTGGCTAGGAAAAACTGTGCCAGCACAGAAAACATCTCCCATCGTGTTCTAGAAGTTGCACGGATGTCTGCCAAGTGTTTGGCAGGAAGAAAAGAAAAGTTGTCCAAAACAGCTTCCAATCGAATGTTCCTGTGATTGGAAAAGTCAGGAGAGTGCAAAGGTACTGTTTTCTATCAGTTGGCAAGGTGCGCACACAATCCCAGTGTTGTACAGCTTGCTTCTTCACCTTCCCGAAGCTGCCGCTCTCGCCGGCTGCCGGAGCCCAAGAAGCGGCTTCTTCGCGCAAAGACGATTGTGCCGCTCACAGGGCTCTCCTTAGCGCGGCTTCTGCCGAAAGACGCCCGGCAGCGGCTCTTACCTCCGGAGAGCATCCTACCTTCGTCTTTCGCGTCTTTTGTAGTCTACATCTTAGCAAAACGCTTTTCCACTATGTCTGGCTAGGAAAAACTGTGCCAGCACAGAAAACATCTCCCATCGTGTTCTAGAAGTTGCACGGATGTCTGCCAAGTGTTTGGCAGGAAGAAAAGAAAAGTTGTCCAAAACAGCTTCCAATCGAATGTTCCTGTGATTGGAAAAGTCAGGAGAGTGCAAAGGTACTGTTTTCTATCAGTTGGCAAGGTGCGCACACAATCCCAGTGTTGTACAGCTTGCTTCTTCACCTTCCCGAAGCTGCCGCTCTCGCCGACTGCCGGAGCCGATGAATCGGCTTCTTCGCGCAAAGACGATTGTGCCGCTCACAGTGCTCTCCTTAGCGCGGCTTCTGCCGAAAGACGCCCGGCAGCGGCTCTTACCTCCGGAGAGCATCCTACCTTCGTCTTTCGCGTCTTTTGTAGTCTACATCTTAGCAAAACGCTTTTCCACTATGTCTGGCTAGGAAAAACTGTGCCAGCACAGAAAACATCTCCCATCGTGTTCTAGAAGTTGCACGGATGTCTGCCAAGTGTTTGGCAGGAAGAAAAGAAAAGTTGTCCAAAACAGCTTCCAATCGAATGTTCCTGTGATTGGAAAAGTCAGGAGAGTGCAAAGGTACTGTTTTCTATCAGTTGGCAAGGTGCGCACACAATCCCAGTGTTGTACAGCTTGCTTCTTCACCTTCCCGAAGCTGCCGCTCTCGCCGGCTGCCGGAGCCCAAGAAGCGGCTTCTTCGCGCAAAGACGATTGTGCCGCTCACAGTGCTCTCCTTAGCGCGGCTTCTGCCGAAAGACGCCCGGCAGCGGCTCTTACCTCCGGAGAGCATCCTACCTTCGTCTTTCGCGTCTTTTGTAGTCTACATCTTAGCAAAACGCTTTTCCACTATGTCTGGCTAGGAAAAACTGTGCCAGCACAGAAAACATCTCCCATCGTGTTCTAGAAGTTGCACGGATGTCTGCCAAGTGTTTGGCAGGAAGAAAAGAAAAGTTGTCCAAAACAGCTTCCAATCGAATGTTCCTGTGATTGGAAAAGTCAGGAGAGTGCAAAGGTACTGTTTTCTATCAGTTGGCAAGGTGCGCACACAATCCCAGTGTTGTACAGCTTGCTTCTTCACCTTCCCGAAGCTGCCGCTCTCGCCGGCTGCCGGAGCCCAAGAAGCGGCTTCTTCGCGCAAAGACGATTGTGCCGCTCACAGGGCTCTCCTTAGCGCGGCTTCTGCCGAAAGACGCCCGGCAGCGGCTCTTACCTCCGGAGAGCATCCTACCTTCGTCTTTCGCGTCTTTTGTAGTCTACATCTTAGCAAAACGCTTTTCCACTATGTCTGGCTAGGAAAAACTGTGCCAGCACAGAAAACATCTCCCATCGTGTTCTAGAAGTTGCACGGATGTCTGCCAAGTGTTTGGCAGGAAGAAAAGAAAAGTTGTCCAAAACAGCTTCCAATCGAATGTTCCTGTGATTGGAAAAGTCAGGAGAGTGCAAAGGTACTGTTTTCTATCAGTTGGCAAGGTGCGCACACAATCCCAGTGTTGTACAGCTTGCTTCTTCACCTTCCCGAAGCAGCCGCTTTCGCCGGCTGCCGGAGCCCAAGAAGCGGCTTCTTCGCGCAAAGACGATTGTGCCGCTCACAGTGCTCTCCTTAGCGCAGCTTCTGCCGAAAGACGCCCGGCAGCGGCTCTTACCTCCTGAGAGTGGCAGCTTCGGGAAGATGAAGAAGCAAGCTGTACAACACTGGGATTGTGTGCGCACCTTGCCAAATGATAGAAAACAGTACCTTTGCACTCTCCTGACTTTTCCAATCACATGAACATTCGATTGGAAGCTGTTTTGGACAACTTTTCTTTTCTTCCTCCCAAACACTTGGCAGACATCCGTGCAACTTCTAGAACACGATGGGAGATGTTTTCTGTGCTGGCACGGGTTTTCCTAGCCAGACATAGTGGAAAAGCGTTTTGCTAAGATGTAGACTACAAAAGACGCGAAAGACGAAGGTAGGATGCTCTCCGGAGGTAAGAGCCGCTGCCGGGCGTCTTTCGGCAGAAGCCGCGCTAAGGAGAGCCCTGTGAGCGGCACAATCGTCTTTGCGCGAAGAAGCCGCTTCTTGGGCTCCGGCAGCCGGCGAGAGCGGCAGCTTCGGGAAGGTGAAGAAGCAAGCTGTACAACACTGGGATTGTGTGCGCACCTTGCCAACTGATAGAAAACAGTACCTTTGCACTCTCCTGACTTTTCCAATCACAGGAACATTCGATTGGAAGCTGTTTTGGACAACTTTTCTTTTCTTCCTGCCAAACACTTGGCAGACATCCGTGCAACTTCTAGAACACGATGGGAGATGTTTTCTGTGCTGGCACAGTTTTTCCTAGCCAGACATAGTGGAAAAGCGTTTTGCTAAGATGTAGACTACAAAAGACGCGAAAGACGAAGGTAGGATGCTCTCCGGAGGTAAGAGCCGCTGCCGGGCGTCTTTCGGCAGAAGCCGCGCTAAGGAGAGCACTGTGAACGGCACAATCGTCTTTGCGCGAAGAAGCCGCTTCTTGGGCTCCGGCAGCCGGCGAGAGCGGCAGCTTCGGGAAGGTGAAGAAGCAAGCTGTACAACACTGGGATTGTGTGCGCACCTTGCCAACTGATAGAAAACAGTACCTTTGCACTCTCCTGACTTTTCCAATCACAGGAACATTCGATTGGAAGCTGTTTTGGACAACTTTTCTTTTCTTCCTGCCAAACACTTGGCAGACATCCGTGCAACTTCTAGAACACGATGGGAGATGTTTTCTGTGCTGGCACAGTTTTTCCTAGCCAGACATAGTGGAAAAGCGTTTTGCTAAGATGTAGACTACAAAAGACGCGAAAGACGAAGGTAGGATGCTCTCCGGAGGTAAGAGCCGCTGCCGGGCGTCTTTCGGCAGAAGCCGCGCTAAGGAGAGCACTGTGAGCGGCACAATCGTCTTTGCGCGAAGAAGCCGCTTCTTGGGCTCCGGCAGCCGGCGAGAGCGGCAGCTTCGGGAAGGTGAAGAAGCAAGCTGTACAACACTGGGATTGTGTGCGCACCTTGCCAACTGATAGAAAACAGTACCTTTGCACTCTCCTGACTTTTCCAATCACAGGAACATTCGATTGGAAGCTGTTTTGGACAACTTTTCTTTTCTTCCTGCCAAACACTTGGCAGACATCCGTGCAACTTCTAGAACACGATGGGAGATGTTTTCTGTGCTGGCACAGTTTTTCCTAGCCAGACATAGTGGAAAAGCGTTTTGCTAAGATGTAGACTACAAAAGACGCGAAAGACGAAGGTAGGATGCTCTCCGGAGGTAAGAGCCGCTGCCGGGCGTCTTTCGGCAGAAGCCGCGCTAAGGAGAGCACTGTGAGCGGCACAATCGTCTTTGCGCGAAGAAGCCGCTTCTTGGGCTCCGGCAGCCGGCGAGAGCGGCAGCTTCGGGAAGGTGAAGAAGCAAGCTGTACAACACTGGGATTGTGTGCGCACCTTGCCAACTGATAGAAAACAGTACCTTTGCACTCTCCTGACTTTTCCAATCACAGGAACATTCGATTGGAAGCTGTTTTGGACAACTTTTCTTTTCTTCCTGCCAAACACTTGGCAGACATCCGTGCAACTTCTAGAACACGATGGGAGATGTTTTCTGTGCTGGCACAGTTTTTCCTAGCCAGACATAGTGGAGAAGCTTTTTGCCGAGGTGTAGATGAGAAGAGGAGCTAAAGACGAAGGTAGGGTGCTCTCCGGAGGTAAGAGCCGCTGCCGGGCGTCTTTCGGCAGAAGCCGCGCTAAGGAGAGCACTGTGAGCGGCACAATCGTCTTTGCGCGAAGAAGCCGCTTCTTGGGCTCCGGCAGCCGGCGAGAGCGGCAGCTTCGGGAAGGTGAAGAAGCAAGCTGTACAACACTGGGATTGTGTGCGCACCTTGCCAACTGATAGAAAACAGTACCTTTGCACTCTCCTGACTTTTCCAATCACAGGAACATTCGATTGGAAGCTGTTTTGGACAACTTTTCTTTTCTTCCTGCCAAACACTTGGCAGACATCCGTGCAACTTCTAGAACACGATGGGAGATGTTTTCTGTGCTGGCACAGTTTTTCCTAGCCAGACATAGTGGAAAAGCGTTTTGCTAAGATGTAGACGACAAGAGAGGCTAAAGAGTGGATGTTAGCATATGACACCCATCTTCAAAAAAGGCAATTAAGAGGACTCGCCATAGTACAAACCAGCCAGCCTCTTTTTTATCCCCAGGAAGTTGATGAAGCAGCTCTTCCTGGAAATCCTTGCCAGGCACATGACAGATGACCAAATAATGTAGTTAGCATGATTTTTCAGGGGAATTTCATGCTGAACATCACTTTAAACTCCTCTGATGAATCAACTTGACTGGTAGATGAAGGGAATATTATCTGCCTGGGCTTCAGGGAGGTTTTTGACATACCTCTACATGGCATCACACATACATATGGAAGCAATAGTGCAAAGGGGAGGGAATCAGTGTCTTTTCAGTGATGCTGAGGGTAAAGACAAGAGGCAGTGGGCACACACTGAAATACAGGAGATTGCCTTTGAACATCAGTAAATGTTTCTTTACTGTCAGGGTGACTGAACCACGGCACAGACTGCCCAGAAAGATTGTGGAGCCTGGATCTTTGAAGACATTAAAAGTACACCCAGATAGAATCCTGGGCAAGAGGCTCTAGGTATCCTGGTTTAGGCAGGGGGGTTGGGCCTGGTTAGCCCCACCAACCCCTTCCACTCTCTTTCATTCTGTGCTAGTGAATTCTCTTCAAGATGCATTTCAAAGCACTGGCATGACAAAGTTCTGTGCAGACAGAGATCCAAATGGACATGGCATCTAAGTTCCTTAAGCAGTGTTCAAGAAGAATGTAAAACTCTGGCACAAGTGTCTCTTCCCTAACTGAATCCCTTTCATGGGAAAATTCCCAGCTCTAGAAAGATCTTCTGATACGCATGCTTAAGACTGACACTGGCTGAGCAAATTTCTCCCTATGTATATCTAAGACCAGTTAGGATCTTCACCCAAAGTGCTGTCAACATAGTCACAGAATGCCTATTGTTAAGAAGTGACAGCTTCCATCAGAATGGCAGCTATTGGTCCACAAAATGGATTAATGGATGGGAATTATCTACGTGGGTTAAAAACAAAAATAAAGAGTTGGTCTTTATTTATCAATTTCATGGCAATATTGATAAGGGAAGAAAAAGATCTAAGTCCTTGACTTTCTGGACTCGAGGAAAGATTTTAAAAATTCCTTGTAAAAATGTATGATCACAATCAGACTATTGAAACCATTTTAGTTGGGAACAAAGTTCCAAAATTGTCTAGATAGTGGCAAAGAAGCCAAGAAAATAGGAAAGAAACAAAAAGAGAGCAAAAGAGTCAGCTTCAGTGTACAAGCTCGTTCTAGAAGTAGTCTGCTGGGAAAAGGAACCCCCAGCTAAATTTCCAATGTATTCCTGCGCTTGATTCAGTAACTGGTCAATGTAAAAACCAATCCTTTTGTACAACTTCTTCCAGCAACAAAAACTCCAACAGGTTGACACTACCATCATGCCTGTTCCAGACATATTTAAAAGAGAAATGATGATTTTCTTGAAAACCTACTTACATAAAAGTTGCAAGATGGTGGAGGGATTCCCACATCCTCCTTCCTCCATCTGGCTTGAAAGTATATTTGATAAAATATGCAACAAAGCACATGATTTATAAGGGAGAGTCAAATGGATGATTTGGGAATCGATCTCTTGTTGATAGTAAACTTCATATCCACTCGGTGTGACCTTTTTAAAACAAAATGTGGAGCTGAGGCATGAATCTGCCACAACAATTGTAAAGCAAACATACACACTCCCCTTCATATGCCCCCCCCTCCACACACACCTAGGCACACACAGAGATCAGCATAGCAGATCATGAACACCTTGGAAAAGACTGAAATGCCTCTCTTGATGGGCAAAAGAGCTGGTGCAGTAATTCAAATGCCTGGTACAAAAATTCTGTTTAATATTTAGCTCCTATTTAAAACACAGCTTTTCATTTCATTCTATTTACAGAATATTTTCATTTCATTTGTTTCTTTAAAATTACTTAGTTCTCACCTGTTGTATGTCTAGGAATATTTTCTTCCAAAAATAGAAAAAAATAGATGATATCTTTTCAGCAGAAAACATTGGTTGATACAATTTTAAACCATCATGATATGGAAGAATTCTTCTGTCCCACTCGAAGGTGGAAGAAGCATTTGGATCACAGATCATCTACAATGAAATACTTGACATGTTTAAGATGCTTTCAATCAATTTTGATCGTCAATTGCTTATTTGTTGTAAACAGTAATTTTTCAGTGAAGGGAAAGTGTGTGTGGTATATCTACATGATATGTTCAAAGGCAGTTCCTACTAATGGCCAGGCTGAATTCCAGTAAATAATGTCCCGAATGATATTTTGCCGCCTTCTTTGGCACTTCATGAAATCTTACCCCGATGAAGTGCTGAAACACAGAGATTTTCTCTTAGAGAGTGTCTCATGTTGTAACCTATCCCATGGATTTTATGCTGTAATTCTTATCTCTTTTAAAATTTACTATCTTCTGTACAGTTTTCATGAAACTTTCTGTTACAGTAGTGAATAGCACAGATAAATGTCATTTTGTACAACTTTGAATTTACCCCAAGAGCTGAGAGAAAACTTGATCCTATACTTCAATCCGAGTTTCTTCTATAGTCCAACTTTGTTTCTCTACCATCAAGCTTCTCCTTTGTTGCTGCTCCAAGCCCCGTCCAAGGTGACCTTGAATACTTTCAGGGATGGGACACCCACAACTTCTCTGGGCAACCTGTTCCAGTGTTCCAGCACTCCCACAGTAAAAAAGGCCTTCCTTTCATCTAATATGTGTAGGAAATCATAAATCTAGGCATAGAAGCTTGGAGTGCAAATTTGAAATTCTTTGGATTTGAAGCACATTTTATATGAATACTGACTTACAGATGACTAAAAGATGTTGATGGGCATTTGAGCTGACAAGTTTTGAAAAAGTGCACGGAAATTAAAATTGAAACCACTAAAATTAAAAACTCCTTGCCATTTTCTTTTTCCTCTCCTATTCAAAATTGCATATGTCAGATATCAGTGCTTCATGCAAACCTCTCAGATGCTCTCAGAGAAAAAGCTTTTCTTTCAGACTAAGTTGCGGTTGACGTAGAACACTAGCAGGAGTGAAAGATTTTCTGGGCATCGGGGCAGCCCGTTCTCCTTGGATTTGTGTGCAGAATGCATTTTATCCAAACTGGAAAATAGATCCCAGCTCTGTTCTATTCATCATTCTTACTTCATCAGGCCAGAAGATTCTGTGAAAAGTAGCCTGTGGACCTTGAAGACAGCGCATGTGAACCAGATGAGAGGTGATAGAGAAGTTGAGGGAGAGAAGAAAGAGCATGAGGCTGAAACCAGAAAGTATTTCTCCACGTGATCATGGAAGATTGCAGGAGCCACTTGGTACTATCAAACCAGCCCAACTTGGCACTGGTGCCACCTTGGGTCTGGGAGCCATGTTGCATATCGTGCATTTTAAGGAGCCAGCTGGCCACACCCAGCCATATGCCCCCAAACACAAACCAAGGCCCTTTTCTCTGGCAAACAAAACTCAGCTGCCCTGCTTCTGGATGGCAGATTGCAGGAACCACTTGGTACTATCAAACCAGCCCAACTTGGCACTGGTGCCACCATGGGTCTGGTCACCATCCTGCCTATTGTAGCTTTTCAGGAGCCAGCCGGTCACTCTCAGCCATAGGCCCCCAAACACAAACCTCGGCCCGTTTCCCTGGCAAACAAAAGTAAGCTGCCCCGCTTCTGCATGGCAGATTGCAGGAGCTACTTAGTACTATCAAATCAGCCCGACTTGGCACAGGTGCCACCTTGGATCTGGGAACCATCCTGTGTATCGTGGATTTTCAGGGGCCAGCCGGCCACTCTCAGCCATATGCCCCCAAAAACAAACCACGGACCTTTTCTCTGGCAAACAAAAATCAGCTGCCCCACTTCTGGATGGCAGATTGCAGGAGCCACTTGGGACTATCACACCAGCACAACATGGCACTGCTGCCACCTTGGATCTGGGAACAATCCTGCGTATCGTACATATTCAGGAACCAGCCGAACACTCCCAGCCACAGGCCCCCAAACACAAACAACGGCCCATTTCCCTGGCAAACAAAACTCAGCTGCCCCGCTTCTGGATGGCAGTTTGCAGGAGCCACTTGGGACTATCAAACCAGCCCGACTTGGTAATGGTACCACCTTGGATCTGGGAACCATCCGGCGTATCGTGGATTTTCAGGGGCCAGCCGGTCATTCCCAGCCATATGCCCCCAAACACAAACCTCGGCCCTTTCCTCTGGCAAACAAAACTCAACTGCCCCTCTTCTGGATGGCAAATTGCAGGACGCACTTGGTACTACAAAAAGAGCCCGACTTGGCAGTGGTGCCACCTTGGCTCTGGGAACCATCCTGCGTATCGAGCATTTTAAGGAGCCAGCCGGCAATTCCCAGCCGTATGCCCCAAAAAGAGACCATGGACATTTTCTCTGGCAAAAAAAACTCAGCTGTCCCGCTTCTGGATGGCAGATTGCAGGAGTCACTTTGAACCATACAACCAGCCTTACTTGGCACTGGTGCCACCTTGGATCTGGGAACCATCCTGCCTATCGTTGATTTTCAGGGGCCAGCCGGCCACTCTCAGCCATAGGCCCCCAAACACAAACCACAGCCCTTTTCTCTAGCAAACAAAATTCAACTGCCCCGCTTCTGGATGGCAAATTGCAGGAGCCACTGGGTACTACAAAAACAGCCTGACTTGGCACTGGTGCCACCTTGCGTCTGGTTACCATGCGGCGTATCGTGCATTTTAAGGAGCCAGGTGGCCACTCCCAGCCATATGCCCCCAAACACAACCCACGGCCCTTTTCTCTGGCAAACAAAACTCAGCTGCCCCGCTTCTGGATGGCAGATTGCAGGAGACACTTGGTACTATCAAACCAGCCCGACTTGGCACTGGTGCCACCTTGGGTCTGGGAACCATCCTGCGTATTGTGGATTGTCCGGAGACAGCCGACCACTCTCGGCCACAGAGCCCAATCAAAAACAAAGGTCCGTTTCCCTGGCAAAAAAAACTCAGCCGCCCCGCTTCTGGATGGGAGATTGCAGGAGGCACTTGACACTGTCAAACGAGCCCCACTTGGCACTGGTGCCACCTTGGGTCTGGGAACCATGCTGCGTATCGTGGATTTTCAGGAGCCAGCCGGCCACTGCCAGCCACAGGCCCCCAAACACAAACCACAGCCTTTTCCTCTGGCAAACAAAACTCAGCTGCCCCGCTTCTGGATGGCAGATTGCAGGAGCCACTTGGTACTATCAAACCAGCCCGACTTGGCACTGGTGCCACCTTGGGTCTGGGAACCATCCTGCCTATCGTGGATTTTAAGGAGCCAGCCGGCTACTCCCAGCCACAGGCCCCCAACAAAAACCACGGCCCTTTTTTCTCGCAAACAAAACTTAGCTGCCTCACTTCTGGATGGCAGATTGCAGGAGCCACTTGGTGTAATCAAACCAGCCCGACTTGGCACTGGTGCCACCTTGGGTCTGGGAACCATCCTGCGTATCGTGGATTCTAAGGAGCCAGCCGGCCACTCCCAGCCACAGGCCCCCAAACAAAATCAACGGCGCTGTTCCCTGGAAAACAAAACACGCCTGCCAACTTTTTGATGGAGTTTGCAGGAGCCACTTGGTACTATCAAACCAGCCCGACTTGGCACTGGTGCCACCTTGGGTCTGGGAAACATCCTGCGTATCGTGGATTCTTAGGAGCCAGCCGGCCACTCCTAGCCACAGACCCCCAAACAAAAACCTAGGCCTATTTCTCTGGCAAACAAAAGTAAGCTGCCCTGCTTCTGGACGGCAGATTGCAGGAGACACTTGGTACTATCAAACCAGCCCGACTTGGCACTGGTGCCACCTTGGATCTGGGAACCATGCTGTGTATCGTGGATATTCAGGGGCCAGCTGGCCACTCTCAGCCATATGTCCCCAAACAGAAACCTCGGCCCGTTTCTCTGGCAAACAAAACTCAACTGCCCCTCTTCTGGATGGCAAATTGCAGGATGAACTTGATACTAAAACCGCAGGCCGACTTGGTAGTGGTGACACCTTGGGCCTGGGAACCATCATGCGTATCGAGCATTTTAAGGAGCCAGCCGGCCACTCCCAGCAATATGCCCCCAAAAACAATCCACGGAATTTTTCTCTGGCAAACAAAAATCAGCTGCCCCGCTTCTGGATGGCAGATTGCAGGAGCCACTTTGCACCATCAAACCAGCCCGACTTGGCACTGGTGCCACCTTGCATCTGGGAACCATGCTGCCTAGCGTGGATTTTCAGGAGCCAGCCGGCCACTCTCAGCTATATGCCCCCAAACAAAACCCACGGCCCGTTTCCCTGGCAAACAAAATTAAGCTGCCCCGCTTCTGGATGGCAGATTGCAGGACGCACTTGGTAGTATCAAACCAGCCCGACTTGGCACTGGTGCCACCTTGGGTCTGGGAACCATCCTGCGTATCGTGGGTTCAAAGGAGCCAGCCGGCCACTCCCAGCCACAGGCCCCCAAATACAAACAATGGCGCTTTTCCCTGGAAAACAAAACTCGCCTGCCAACTTTTTGATGGCAGATTGCAGGAGCCACTTGGTACTATCAAATCAGCCCAACTTGGCACTGCTGCCACCATGGGTCTGGTAACCATCCTGCCTATTGTAGCTTTTCAGGAGCCAGCCGGTCACTCCCAGCCATAGGTCCCCAGTCACAAACCTCGGCCCGTTTCCCTGGCAAACAAAAGTAAGCTGCCCCGCTTCTGGATGGCAGATTGCAGGAGCCACTTGGTACTATCAAACCAGCCCAACTTGGCAATGGTGCCACCTTGGGTCTGGGAACCATGCTGCGTAACACAGATTCTAAGGAGCCAGTCGGCCACTCCCAGCCACAAGCCCCCAAACACAAACAACGGCGCTATTCTCTGGCAAACAAAACTCAACTGCCCCTCTTCTGGATGGCAAATTGCAGGACGCACTTGGTACTATAAAAACAGCCCGACTTGGCACTGGTGCCACCTTGGGTCTGGGAACCATCCTGCGTATTGTGGGTTGTCAGGAGCCAGCCGAACACTCTCGGCCACAGACCCCAATTAAAAACAACGGCCCGTTTCACAGGCAAACAAAACTCAGCTGCCCCGCTTCTGGATGGGAGATTGCAGGAGGCACTTGACACTGTGAAACCAGCCCCACTTGGCACTGGTGCCACCTTGGGTCTGGGAACCATGCTGCGTATCATGGATTTTCAGGAGCCAGCCGGTCACTCTCAGCCATAGGCCCCCAAACACAAACCTCGGCCCGTTTCCCTGGCAAACAAAAGTAAGCTGCCCCGCTTCTGCATGGCAGATTGCAGGAGCTACTTAGTACTATCAAATCAGCCCGACTTGGCACAGGTGCCACCTTGGATCTGGGAACCATCCTGTGTATCGTGGATTTTCAGGGGCCAGCCGGCCACTCTCAGCCATATGCCCCCAAAAACAAACCACGGACCTTTTCTCTGGCAAACAAAAATCAGCTGCCCCACTTCTGGATGGCAGATTGCAGGAGCCACTTGGGACTATCACACCAGCACAACATGGCACTGCTGCCACCTTGGATCTGGGAACAATCCTGCGTATCGTACCTATTCAGGAACCAGCCGAACACTCCCAGCCACAGGCACCCAAACACAAACAACGGCCCATTTCCCTGGCAAACAAAAGTAAGCTGCCCCGCTTCTGGATGGCAGTTTGCAGGAGCCACTTGGGACTATCAAACCAGCCCGACTTGGTAATGGTACCACCTTGGATCTGGGAACCATCCGGCGTATCGTGGATTTTCAGGGGCCAGCCGGTCATTCCCAGCCATATGCCCCCAAACACAAACCTCGGCCCTTTTCTCTGGCAAACAAAACTCAACTGCCCCTCTTCTGGATGGCAAATTGCAGGACGCACTTGGTACTACAAAAAGAGCCCGACTTGGCAGTGGTGCCACCTTGGCTCTGGGAACCATCCTGCGTATCGAGCATTTTAAGGAGCCAGCCGGCAATTCCATGCCGTATGCCCCAAAAAGAAACCATGGACCTTTTCTCTGGCAAAAAAAACTCAGCTGTCCCGCTTCTGGATGGCAGATTGCAGGAGTCACTTTGAACCATACAACCAGCCTTACTTGGCACTGGTGCCACCTTGGATCTGGGAACCATCCTGCCTATCGTTGATTTTCAGGGGCCAGCCGGCCACTCTCAGCCATAGGCCCCCAAACACAAACCACAGCCCTTTTCTCTAGCAAACAAAATTCAACTGCCCCGCTTGTGGATGGCAAATTGCAGGAGCCACTGGGTACTACAAAAACAGCCTGACTTGGCACTGGTGCCACCTTGCGTCTGGTTACCATGCGGCGTATCGTGCATTTTAAGGAGCCAGGTGGCCACTCCCAGCCATATGCCCCCAAACACAACCCACGGCCCTTTTCTCTGGCAAACAAAACTCAGCTGCCCCGCTTCTGGATGGCAGATTGCAGGAGACACTTGGTACTATCAAACCAGCCCGACTTGGCACTGGTGCCACCTTGGGTCTGGGAACCATCCTGCGTATTGTGGATTGTCAGGAGACAGCCGACCACTCTCGGCCACAGAGCCCAATCAAAAACAAAGGTCCGTTTCCCTGGCAAAAAAAACTCAGCCGCCCCGCTTCTGGATGGGAGATTGCAGGAGGCACTTGACACTGTCAAACGAGCCCCACTTGGCACTGGTGCCACCTTGGGTCTGGGAACCATGCTGCGTATCATGGATTTTCAGGAGCCAGCCGGCCACTGCCAGCCACAGGCCCCCAAACACAAACCACAGCCTTTTTCTCTGGCAAACAAAACTCAGCTGCCCCGCTTCTGGATGGCACATTGCAGGAGCCACTTGGTACTATCAAACCAGCCCGACTTGGCACTGGTGCCACCTTGGGTCTGGGAACCATCCTGCCTATCGTGGATTTTAAGGAGCCAGCCGGCTACTCCCAGCCACAGGCCCCCAACAAAAACCACGGCCCTTTTTTCTCGCAAACAAAACTCAGCTGCCCCGCTTCTGGATGGGAGATTGCAGGAGGCACTTGGTGTAATCAAACCAGCCCGACTTGGCACTGGTGCCACCTTGGGTCTGGGAACCATCCTGCGTATCGTGGATTCTAAGGAGCCAGCCGGCCACTCCCAGCCACAGGCCCCCAAACAAAATCAACGGCGCTGTTCCCTGGAAAACAAAACACGCCTGCCAACTTTTTGATCGAGTTTGCAGGAGCCACTTGGTACTATCAAACCAGCCCGACTTGGCACTGGTGCCACCTTGGGTCTGGGAAACATCCTGCGTATCGTGGATTCTTAGGAGCCAGCCGGCCACTCCTAGCCACAGGCCCCCAAACAAAAACCTAGGCCTATTTCTCTGGCAAACAAAAGTAAGCTGCCCTGCTTCTGGATGGCAGATTGCAGGAGACACTTGGTACTATCAAACCAGCCTGACTTGGCACTGGTGCCACCTTGGATCTGGGAACCATGCTGTGTATCGTGGATATTCAGGGGCCAGCCGGCCACTCTCAGCCATATGTCCCCAAACAGAAACCTCGGCCCGTTTCTCTGGCAAACAAAACTCAACTGCCCCTCTTCTGGATGGCAAATTGCAGGATGAACTTGATACTAAAACCGCAGGCCGACTTGGTAGTGGTGACACCTTGGGCCTGGGAACCATCATGCGTATCGAGCATTTTAAGGAGCCAGCCGGCCACTCCCAGCAATATGCCCCCAAAAACAATCCACGGAATTTTTCTCTGGCAAACAAAAATCAGCTGCCCCGCTTCTGGATGGCAGATTGCAGGAGACACTTTGCACCATCAAACCAGCCCGACTTGGCACTGGTGCCACCTTGCATCTGGGAACCATGCTGCCTAGCGTGGATTTTCAGGAGCCAGCCGGCCACTCTCAGCTATATGCCCCCAATCAAAACCCACGGCCCGTTTCCCTGGCAAACAAAAGTAAGCTGCCCCGCTTCTGGATGGCAGATTGCAGGACGCACTTGGTAGTATCAAACCAGCCCGACTTGGCACTGGTGCCACCTTGGGTCTGGGAACCATCCTGCGTATCGTGGGTTCAAAGGAGCCAGCCGGCCACTCCCAGCCACAGGCCCCCAAATACAAACAATGGCGCTTTTCCCTGGAAAACAAAACTCGCCTGCCAACTTTTTGATGGCAGATTGCCGGAGCCACTTGTTACTATCAAACCAGCCCAACTTGGCACTGGTGCCACCATGGGTCTGGTAACCATCCTGCCTATTGTAGATTTTCAGGAGCCAGCCGGTCACTCCCAGCCATAGGTCCCCAGTCACAAACCTCGGCCCGTTTCCCTGGCAAACAAAAGTAAGCTGCCCCGCTTCTGGATGGCAGATTGCAGGAGCCACTTGGTACTATCAAACCAGCCCAACTTGGCACTGGTGCCACCTTGGGTCTGGGAACCATGCTGCGTGACACAGATTCTAAGGAGCCAGTCGGCCACTACCAGCCACAAGCCCCCAAACACAAACAACGGCGCTATTCTCTGGCAAACAAAACTCAACTGCCCCTCTTCTGGATGGCAAATTGCAGGACGCACTTGGTACTATAAAAACAGCCCGACTTGGCACTGGTGCCACCTTGGGTCTGGGAACCATCCTGCGTATTGTGGGTTGTCAGGAGCCAGCCGAACACTCCCAGCCACAGGCCCCCAAATACAAACCAAAGCCTTTTTCTCTGGCAAACAAAACTCAGCTGCCCCGCTTCTGGATGGCAGATTGCAGGAGCCACTTGGGACTATCACACCAGAACAACATGGCACTGCTGCCACCTTGGATCTGGGAACCATCCTTCCTATCGTGGATTTTCAGGGGCCAGCCGGTCACTCTCAGCCATAGGCCCCAAACACAAACCACGGACCTTTTCTCTGGAAAACAAAACTCAACTGCCCCTCTTCTGGATGGCAGATTGCAGGAGCCACTGGGTACTATGAAACCAGCCCTACTTGGCACTGATGCCACCTTGGGTCTGGGAACCATGCTGCGTATCATGGATTTTCAGGAGCCAGCCGGCCACTGCCAGCCACAGGCCCCGAAACACAAACAACAGCCTTTTTCTCTGGCAAACAAAATTCAGCTGCCCCGCTTCTGGATGGCAGATTGCAGGAACCACTTGGTACTAACAAACCAGCCCGACTTGGCACTGGTGCCACCTTGGGTCTGGGAACCATCCTGCGTATCGTGGATTCTAAGGAGCCAGCTGGCCACTCCCAGCCACAGGCCCCAAAACACGCACAACGGTGCTTTTCCCTGGAAAACAAAACTCGCCTGCCAAACTTTTGATGGCAGATTGCAGGAGCCACTTGGTACTATCAAACCAGCCCAACTTGGCACTGGTGCCACCATGGGTCTGGTCACCATCCTGCCTATCGTAGCTTTTCAGGAGCCAGCCAGCCACCCCAATCCAGAGGCCCCCAGACAAATATTTCGGCCCGTTTCCCTGGCAAACAAAAGTAAGCTGCCCCGCTTCTGCATGGCAGATTGCAGGAGCCACTTTGCACCATCAAACCAGCCCAACTTGGCACTGGTGCCACCTCAGGTCTGGGAACCATCCTGCGTATCGTGGGTTCTAAGGAGCCAGCCGGCCACTCCCAGCCACAGGCCCCCAAACACAAACAACGGCGCTTTTCCCTGGAAAACACAACTCGCCTGCCAACTTTTTGATGGCAGATTGCAGGAGCCACTTGGTACTATCAAACCAGCCCAACTTGGCACTGGTGCCACCATGGGTCTGGTCACCATCCTGCCTATCGTAGCTTTTCAGGAGCCAGCCAGCCACCCCCAGCCAGAGGCACCTAGACACAAACCTCGGCCCGTTTCCCTGGCAAACAAAAGTAAGCTGCCCCGCTTCTGCATGGCAGATTGCAGGAGCTGCTTAGTACTATCAAACCAGCCCGACATGGCACTGGTGCCACCTCAGGTCTGGGAACCATCCTGCCTATCGTGGATTTTCAGGGGCCAGCCGGCCACTCTCAGCCATATGCCCCCAAAAACAAACCACGGCCCTTTTCTCTGGCAAACAAAACTCAACTGCCCCTCTTCTGGATGGCAAATTTTAGGACGCCCTTAGTACTACGAACACCGCCCGACGTGGCCCTGGTGCCACCTTGTGTCAGGGAACCATCCTGCATATCGAGCTTTTTAAGGAGCCAGACGGCCACGCCCAGCCATAAACCCCCAAAAACAAACCACGGACCATTTCTCTTGGAAACAAAAATCCGCTGCCCCGCGTCTGGATGGCAGATTGCAGGAGCCACTTTGCACCATCAAACCAGCCCGACTTGGCACTGGTGCCACCTTGGGTCTGGGAACAATCCTGCATATCGTGGATTCTAAGGAGCCAGCCGGCCACTCCCAGCCACAGGCCCCCAAACACAAACAACGGCGCTTTTCCCTGGAAAACAAAATTCGCCTGCCAACTTTTTGATGGCAGATTGCAGGAGCCACTTGGTACTATCAAACCAGCCCAACTTGGCACTGGTGCCACCTCTGGTCTGGGAACCATCCTGCCTATCGTAGCTTTTCAGGAGCCAGCCGGTCACTCCCAGCCATAGACCCCCAGACACAAACCTCGGCCCGTTTCCCTGGAAAACAAAAGTAAGCTACCCCAATTCTGGATGGCAGATTGCAGGAGCCACTTGGTACTATCAAATCAGCCCAACTTGGCACTGGTGCCACCATGGGTCTGGTAAACATCCTGCCTATCGTAGCTTTTCAGGAGCCAGCCGGTCACTCCCTGCCATAGGCCCCTGGACACAAACCTCGGCCCGTTTCCCTGGCAAACAAAAGTAAGCTGCCCCGCTTTTGGATGGCAGATTGCAGGATGCACTTGGTACTTACAAACCAGCCCGACTTGGCCCTGGTGCCACCTTGGCTCTGGGAACCATGCTGCGTAACGTAGATTCTACGAGGACAGGCGGCCACTCCCAGCCACAGGCCTCTAAACAAAAACAACGGCGCTTTTCCCTGGAAAACAAAACTCGCCTGCCAACTTCTTGATGGCAGATTGCAGGAGCCACTTGGTACTATCAAACCAGCCCAACTTGGCACTGGTGCCACCATGGGTCTGGTCACCATCCTGCCTATCGTAGCTTTTTAGGAGCCAGCAGCTCACTCCCAGCCATAGGCCTCCAGACAAATACCTCGGCACGTTTCCCTGGCAAACAAAAGTAGGCTGCCCCGCTTCTGGATGGCAAATTGCAGGACGCACTTGGTACTACGAAAACAGCCCGACTTGGCACTGATGCCACCTTGGGTCAGGGAACAATCCTGCGTATAGAGCTTTTTAAGGAGCCAGCCGGCCACGTCCAGTCATATACCCCCAAAAAAAACCACGGAACATTTCTCCAGCAAACAAAAATCCGCTGCCCCGCGTCTGGATGGCAGATTGCAGGAGCTATTTAGTATTATCAAACCAGGCCGACTTGGCACTGGTGGCACCATGAGTCTGGTAACCATCCTGCCTATCGTAGCTTTTCAGTAGCCAGCCGGTCACTCCCAGCCATAGGCCCCCAGACAAATACCTCGGCCCGTTTCCCTGGGAAACAAAAGTAAGCTGTCCCGCTTCTGGATGGAAGATTGCAGGAGCCACTTGGTACTCTCAAACCAGCCCAACTTGTTCCCAGACCCAAGGTGGCACCAGTGCCAAGTCGGGCTGGTTTGATGGTGCAACGTGGCTCCTGCAATCTGCCATCCAAAAGCGGGGCAGCTTACTTTTGTTTGCCAGGGAAACGGGCCGAGGTTTGTGTCTGGGGGCCTATGGCAGGGAGTGACCGGCTGGCTCCTCAAAAGCAACGATAGGCAGGATGTTTACCAGACCCATGGTGGCACCAGTGCCAAGTTGGGCTGATTTGATAGTACCAAGTGGCTCCTGCAATCTGCGATCCAGAATCGGGGTAGCTTACTTTTGTTTTCCAGGGAAACGGGCCGAGGTTTGTGTCTGGGGGTCTATGGCTGGGAGTGACCGGCTGGCTCCCGAAAAGCTACGATAGGCAGGATGGTTCCCAGACCAGAGGTGGCACCAGTGCCAAGTTGGGCTGGTTTGATAGTACCAAGTGGCTCCTGCAATCTGCCATCAAAAAGTTGGCAGGCGAATTTTGTTTTCCAGGGAAAAGCGCCGTTGTTTTTGTTTGGGGGCCTGTGGCTGGGAGTGGCCGGCTGGCTCCTTAGAATCCACGATATGCAGGATTGTTCCCAGACCCAAGGTGGCACCAGTGCCAAGTCGGGCTGGTTTGATGGTGCAAAGTGGCTCCTGCAATCTGCCATCCAGACGCGGGGCAGCGGATTTTTGTTTCCAAGAGAAATGGTCCGTGGTTTGTTTTTGGGGGTTTATGGCTGGGCGTGGCCGGCTGGCTCCTTAAAAAGCTCGATATGCAGGATGGTTCCCTGACACAAGGTGGCACCAGTGCCACGTCGGGCGGTTTTCGTAGTACAAAGTGCGTCCTAAAATTTGCCATCCAGAAGAGGGGCAGTTGAGTTTTGTTTGCCAGAGAAAAGGGCCGTGGTTTGTTTTTGGGGGCATATGGCTGAGAGTGGCCGGCTGGCTCCTGAAAAGCTACGATAGGCAGGATGTTTACCAGACCCATGGTGGCACCAGTGCCAAGTTGGGCTGATTTGATAGTACCAAGTGGCTCCTGCAATCTGCCATCCAGAATCGGGGTAGCTTACTTTTGTTTTCCAGGGAAACGGGCCGAGCTTTGTGTCTGGGGGTCTATGGTTGGGAGTGGCCGGCTGGCTCCTTAGAAACCACGATACGCAGCATGGTTCCCAGACCTGAGGTGGCACCAGTGCCAAGTTGGGCTGGTTTGATACTACCAAGTGGTTCCTGCAATCTGCCATCCAGAAGCGGGGCAGCTTACTTTTGTTTGCCAGGGAAACGGACCGTTGTTTGTGTTTGGGGGCCTATGGCTGGGACAACCGGCTGGCTCCTTAAAATCTACGATACGCAGGATGGTTCCCAGACCAGAGGTGGCACCAGTGCCCAGTTGGGCTGGTTTGATGGTGCAAAGTGGCTTCTGCAATCTGCCATCCAGAAGCGGGGCAGCTTACTTTTGTTTGCCAGGGAAACGGGCCGAGCTTTGTGTCTCGGGGCCTATGGCTGTGAGTGACCGGCTGGCTCCTGAAAAGCTTCGATAGGCAGGATGGTGACCAGACCCATGGTGGCACCAGTGCCAAGTTGGGCTGGTTTGATAGTACCAAGTGGCTCCTGCAATCTGCCATCAAAATGTTGTCAGGCGAGTTTTGTTTTCCAGGGAAAAGCGTCGTTGTTTGTGTTTGGGGGCCTGTGGCTGGGAGTGGCCGGCTGGCTCCTTAGAAACCACGATACGCAGCATGGTTCCCAGACAAGAGGTGACACCAGTGCCAAGTTGGGCTGGTTTGATAGTACCAAGTGGTTCCTGCAATCTGCCATCCAGAAGCGGGGCAGCTTACTTTTGTTTGCCACGGAAACGGGCCGTTGTTTGTGTTTGGGGGCCTGTGGCTGGGAGTGGCCGACTGGCTCCTTAGAATCCACGATACGCAGGATGGTTCCCAGACCAGAGGTGGCACCAGTGCCAAGTTGGGCTGGTTTGATAATACCAAGTGGCTCCTGCAATCTGCCATCCAGAAGCGGGGCAGCTTAATTTTGTTTGCCAGGGAAACGGGCCAAGGTTTGTGTCTGGGGGCCTATGGCTGTGAGTGACCGGCTAGGTCCTGAAAAGCTACGAGAGGCATGATGGTGACCAGACCCATGGTGGCACCAGTGCCAAGTTGGGCTGGTTTGATAGTACCAAGTGGCTCCTGCAATCTGCCATCAAAAATCGGCAAGCGAGTGTTGATTTCCAGGGAAAAGCGTCGTTGTTTGTGTTTGGGGGCCTGTGGCTGGGAGTGGCCGGCTGGCTCCTTAGAATCCACGATACGCAGCATGGTTCCCAGACCCAAGGTGGCACCAGTGCCAAGTCGGGCTGGCTTGATAATACCAAGTGGTTCCTGCAATCGGCCATCAAAATGTTCGCAGGCGAGTTTTGTTTTCCAGGGAAAAGCGCCGTTGTTTGTGCCTGGGGCCCTATGGCCTGGGGTGGACGGATGGCTAATTAGAATCCACGATACACAGGATGGTTCCCAGACCCATGGTGGCACCAGTGCCAAGTTGGGCTGGTTTGATAGTACCAAGTGGTTCCTGCAATCTGCCATCCAGAAGCGGGGCAGCTTACTTTTGTTTGCCAGGGAAACGGTCCGAGGTTTGTGTCTGGGGGCCTATGGCTGGGAGTGACCGGCTGGCTCCTGAAAAGCTACGATAGGCAGGATGGTGACCAGACCCATGGTGGCACCAGTGCCAAGTTGGGCTGGCTTGATAATACCAAGTGGTTCCTGCAATCGGCCATCAAAAAGTTGGCAGGCGAGTTTTGTTTTCCAGGGAAAAGCGCCGTTGTTTGTGCCTGGGGCCCTATGGCCTGGAGTGGACGGATGGCTAATTAGAACCCACGAGACGCAGGATGGTTCCCAGACCTGAGGTGGCACCAGTGCCAAGTTGGGCTGGTTTGACGGTGCAAAGTGGCTCCTGCAATCTGCCATCCAGAAGCGGGGCAGCTTACTTTTGTTTGCCAGGGAAACGGGCCGAAATATTTGTCTGGGGGCCTCTGGCTGGGGGTGGCTGGCTGGCTCCTGAAAAGCTACGATAGGCAGGATGGTGACCAGACCCATGGTGGCACCAGTGCCAAGTTGGGCTGGTTTGATAGTACCAAGTGGCTCCTGCAATCTGCCATCAAAAACTTGGCAGGCGAGTTTTGTTTTCCAGGGAAAAGTGCCGTTGTTTGTGTTTGGGGGCCTGTGGCTGGGAGTGGCCGGCTGGCTCCTTAGAATCCACGATACGCAGCATGGTTCCCAGACCCAAGGTGGCACCAGTGCCAAGTCGGGCTGGCTTGATAATACCAAGTGGTTCCTGCAATCGGCCATCAAAATGTTCGCAGGCGAGTTTTGTTTTCCAGGGAAAAGCGCCTTTGTTTGTGCCTGGGGCCCTATGGCCTGGAGTGGACGGATGGCTAATTAGAATCCACGATACACAGGATGGTTCCCAGACCCATGGTGGCACCAGTGCCAAGTTGGGCTGGTTTGATAGTACCAAGTGGTTCCTGCAATCTGCCATCCAGAAGCGGGGCAGCTTACTTTTGTTTTCCAGGGAAACGGTCCGAGGTTTGTGTCTGGGGGCCTATGGCTGGGAGTGACCGGCTGGCTCCTGAAAAGCTACGATAGGCAGGATGGTGACCAGACCCATGGTGGCACCAGTGCCAAGTTGGGCTGGCTAGATAATACCAAGTGGTTCCTGCAATCGGCCATCAAAAAGTTGGCAGGCGAGTTTTGTTTTCCAGGGAAAAGCGCCGTTGTTTGTGCCTGGGGCCCTAAGGCCTGGAGTGGACGGATGGCTAATTAGAATCCACGATACACAGGATGGTTCCCAGACCCATGGTGGCACCAGTGCCAAGTTGGGCTGGTTTGATAGTACCAAGTGGTTCCTGCAATCTGCCATCCAGAAGCGGGGCAGCTTACTTTTGTTTTCCAGGGAAACGGGCCGAGGTTTTTGTCTGGGGGCCTATGGCTGGGAGTGACCGGCTGGCTCCTGAAAAGCTACGATAGGCAGGATGGTGACCAGACCCATGACGGCACCAGTGTCAAGTTGGGCTGGTTTGATAGTACCAAGTGGCTCCTGCAATCTGCCATCAAAAAGTTGGCAGGCGAGTTTTGTTTTCCAGGGAAAAGCGCCGTTGTTTGTGTTTGGGGGCCTGTGGCTGGGAGTGGCCGGCTGGCTCCTTAGAATCCACGATACTCAGCATGGTTCCCAGATCAGAGGTGGCACCAGTGCCAAGTTGGGCTGGTTTGATAGTACCAAGTGCGTCCGGGAATCTGCCATCCAGAAGCGGGGCAGCTTACTTTTGTTTGCCAGGGAAACGGGCCGAGGTATTTGTCTGGGGGCCTATGGCTGGGAGTGACCCGCTGGCTCCTGAAAAGTTACGATAGGCAGGATGGTGACCAGACCCATGGTGGCACCAGTGCCAAGTTGGGCTGGTTTGATAGTACCAAGTGGCTCCTGCAATCTGCCATCAAAAAGTTGGCAGGCGAGTTTTGTTTTCCAGGGAAAAGCGCCGTTGTTTGTGTTTGGGGGCCTGTGGCTGGGAGTGGCCGGCTGGCTCCTTAGAATCCACGATACGCAGGATGGTTCCCAGACTTGACGTGGCACCAGTGCCAAGTCGGGCTGGTTTGATAGTACCAAGTGCGTCCTGCAATCTGCCATCCAGAAGCGGGGCAGCTTACTTTTGTTTTCCAGGGAAACGGGCCGAGGTATTTGTCTGGGGGCCTATGGCTGGGAGTGACCGGCTGGCTCCTGAAAAGCTACGATAGGCAGGATGGTGACCAGACCCATGGTGGCACCAGTGCCAAGTTGGGCTGGTTTGATAGTACCAAGTGGCTCCTGCAATCTGCCATCAAAAAGTTGTCAGGCGAGTTTTGTTTTCCAGGGAAAAGCGCCGTTGTTTGTGTTTGGGTGCCTGTGGCTGGGAGTGGCCGGCTGGCTCCTTAGAATCCACGATACGCAGGATGGTTCCCAGACCAGAGGTGGCAACAGTGACAAGTCGGGCCAGTTTGATGGTGCAAAGTGGCTCCTGCAATCTGCCATCCAGAAGCAGGGCTGCTTACTTTTGTTTGCCAGGGAAAGGAGCCGAGGTTTGTGTCTGGGGGCCTATGGCTGGGAGTGACCAGCTGGCTCCTGAAAAGGTACGATAGGCAGGATGGTTACCAGACCCATGGTGGCACCAGTGCCAAGTTCGGCTGATTTGATAGTACCAAGTGGCTCCTGCAATCTGCCATCAAAATGTTGGTAGGCGAGTTTTGTTTTCCAGAGAAAAGCGCCGTTGTTTGTGTTTGGGGGCCTGTGGGTGGGAGTGGCCGGATGGCTAATTAGAATCCACGATACGCAGGATGGTTCCCAGACCTAAAGTGGCACCAGTGACAAGTCGGGCCAGTTTGATGGTGCAAAGTTGCTACTGAAATCTGCCATCCAGAAACGGGGCAGCTTACTTTTGTTTGCCAGGGAAACGGGCCAAGGTTTGTGTCTGGGGGCCTATGGCTGTGCGTGACCGGCTAGGTCCTGAAAAGCTACGAGAGGCATGATGGTGACCAGACCCATGGTGGCACCAGTGCCAAGTTGGGCTGGTTTGATAGTACCAAGTGGCTCCTGCAATCTGCCATCAAAAAGTCGGGAAGCGAGTGTTGATTTCCAGGGAAAAGCGCCGTTGTTTTTGTTTGGGGGCCTATGGGTGGGAGTGGCCGGCTGGCTCCTTAGAATCCACGAGACGCAGGATGGTTCCCAGACCTGAGGTGGCACCAGTGCCAAGTTGGGCTGGTTTGATAGTACCAAGTGCGTCCTGCAATCTGCCATCCAGAAGCGGGGTAGCTTACTTTTGTTTGCCAGGGAAACGGTCCGAGGTTTGTGTCTCGGGGCCTATGGCTGGGAGTGACCGGCTGGCTCCTGAAAAGCTACGATAGGCAGGATGGTGACCAGACCCATGGTGGCACCAGTGCCAAGTTGGGCTGGTTTGATAGTACCAAGTGGCTCCTGCAATCTGCCATCAAAAATTTGGCAGGCGAGTTTGTTATCCAGGGAAAAGCGCCGTTGTTTGTGCCTGGGGCCCTATGGCCTGGAGTGGACGGATGGCTAATTAGAATCCACGATACCCAGGATGGTTCCCAGACCCATGGTGGCACCAGTGCCAAGTTGGGCTGGTTTGATAGTACCAAGTGGTTCCTGCAATCTGCCATCCAGAAGCGGGGCAGCTTACTTTTGTTTGCCAGGGAAACGGTCCGAGGATTGTGTCTGGGGGCCTAAGCCTGGAAGTGACCGGCTGGCTCGTGAAAAGCTACGATAGGCAGGATGGTGACCAGACCCATGACGGCACCAGTGCCAAGTTGGGCTGGTTTGATAGTACCAAGTGGCTCCTGCAATCTGCCATCAAAAACTTGGCAGGCGAGTTTTGTTTTCCAGGGAAAAGCGCCGTTGTTTGTGTTTGGGGGCCTGTGGCTGGGAGTGGCCGGCTGGCTCCTTAGAATCCACGATACTCAGCATGGTTCCCAGACCAGAGGTGGCACCAGTGCCAAGTTGGGCTGGTTTGATTGTAACTAGTGCGTCCGGGAATCTGCCATCCAGAAGCGGGGCAGCTTACTTTTGTTTGCCAGGGAAACGGGCCGAGGTTTGTGTCTGGGGGCCTATGGCTGGGAGTGGCCGGCTGGCTCATGAAAAGCTACGATAGGCAGGATGGTGACCAGACCCATGGTGGCACCAGTGCCAAGTTGGGCTGGTTTGATAGTACCAAGTGGCTCCTGCAATCTGCCATCAAAAAGTCGGCAAGCGAGTGTTGATTTCCAGGGAAAAGCGTCGTTGTTTGTGTTTGGGGGCCTGTGGCTGGGAGTGGCCGGCTGGCTCCTTAGAATCCACGATACGCAGCATGGTTCCCAGACCCAAGGTGGCACCAGTGCCAAGTCGGGCTGGCTTGATAATACCAAGTGGTTCCTGCAATCGGCCATCAAAAAGTTGGCAGGCGAGTTTTGTTTTCCAGGGAAAAGCGCCGTTGTTTGTGCCTGGGGCCCTATGGCCTGGAGTGGACGGATGGCTAATTAGAATCCACGATACACAGGATGGTTCCCAGACCCA
This sequence comes from Melospiza melodia melodia, assembly GCF_035770615.1. Taxonomy (NCBI): domain Eukaryota; kingdom Metazoa; phylum Chordata; class Aves; order Passeriformes; family Passerellidae; genus Melospiza; species Melospiza melodia. Next base: position 98,089,292 of record NC_086196.1, on the reverse strand, counting down.
TGGTGGCACCAGTGCCAAGTTGGGCTGGTTTGATAGTACCAAGTGGTTCCTGCAATCTGCCATCCAGAAGCGGGGCAGCTTACTTTTGTTTGCCAGGGAAACGGTCCGAGGTTTGTGTCTGGGGGCCTATGGCTGGGAGTGACCGGCTGGCTCCTGAAAAGCTACGATAGGCAGGATGGTGACCAGACCCATGGTGGCACCAGTGCCAAGTTGGGCTGGCTTGATAATACCAAGTGGTTCCTGCAATCGGCCATCAAAAAGTTGGCAGGCGAGTTTTGTTTTCCAGGGAAAAGCGCCGTTGTTTGTGCCTGGGGCCCTATGGCCTGGAGTGGACGGATGGCTAATTAGAACCCACGAGACGCAGGATGGTTCCCAGACCTGAGGTGGCACCAGTGCCAAGTTGGGCTGGTTTGACGGTGCAAAGTGGCTCCTGCAATCTGCCATGCAGAAGCGGGGCAGCTTACTTTTGTTTGCCAGGGAAACGGGCCGAAATATTTGTCTGGGGGCCTATGGCTGGGGGTGGCTGGCTGGCTCCTGAAAAGCTACGATAGGCAGGATGGTGACCAGACCCATGGTGGCACCAGTGCCAAGTTGGGCTGGTTTGATAGTACCAAGTGGCTCCTGCAATCTGCCATCAAAAACTTGGCAGGCGAGTTTTGTTTTCCAGGGAAAAGCGCCGTTGTTTGTGTTTGGGGGCCTGTGGCAGGGAGTGGCCGGCTGGCTCCTTAGAATCCACGATACGCAGCATGGTTCCCAGACCCAAGGTGGCACCAGTGCCAAGTCGGGCTGGCTTGATAATACCAAGTGGTTCCTGCAATCGGCCATCAAAAAGTTGGCAGGCGAGTTTTGTTTTCCAGGGAAAAGCGCCGTTGTTTGTGCCTGGGGCCCTATGGCCTGGAGTGGACGGATGGCTAATTAGAATCCACGATACACAGGATGGTTCCCAGACCCATGGTGGCACCAGTGCCAAGTTGGGCTGGTTTGATAGTAACAAGTGGTTCCTGCAATCTGCCATCCAGAAGCGGGGCAGCTTACTTTTGTTTGCCAGGGAAACGGTCCGAGGTTTGTGTCTGGGGGCCTATGGCTGGGAGTGACCGGCTGGCTCCTGAAAAGCTACGATAGGCAGGATGGTGACCAGACCCATGGTGGCACCAGTGCCAAGTTGGGCTGGCTAGATAATACCAAGTGGTTCCTGCAATCGGCCATCAAAAAGTTGGCAGGCGAGTTTTGTTTTCCAGGGAAAAGCGCTGTTGTTTGTGCCTGGGGCCCTATGGCCTGGAGTGGACGGATGGCTAATTAGAATCCACGATACAAAGGATGGTTCCCAGACCCATGGTGGCACCAGTGCCAAGTTGGGCTGGTTTGATAGTACCAAGTGGTTCCTGCAATCTGCCATCCAGAAGCGGGGCAGCTTACTTTTGTTTTCCAGGGAAACGGGCCGAGGTTTTTGTCTGGGGGCCTATGGCTGGGAGTGACCGGCTGGCTCGTGAAAAGCTACGATAGGCAGGATGGTGACCAGACCCATGACGGCACCAGTGCCAAGTTGGGCTGGTTTGATAGTACTAAGTGGCTCCTGCAATCTGCCATCACAAACTTGGCGGGCGAGTTTTGTTTTCCAGGGAAAAGCGCCGTTGTTTGTGTTTGGGGGCCTGTGGCTGGGAGTGGCCGGCTGGCTCCTTAGAATCCACGATACTCAGCATGGTTCCCAGATCAGAGGTGGAACCTGTGCCAAGTTGGGCTGGTTTGATAGTACCAAGTGCGTCCGGGAATCTGCCATCCAGAAGCGGGGCAGCTTACTTTTGTTTGCCAGGGAAACGGGCCGTGGGTTTTGTTTGGGGGCCTATGGCTGAGAGTGACCGGCTGGCTCCTGAAAAGTTACGATAGGCAGGATGGTGACCAGACCCATGGTGGCACCAGTGCCAAGTTGGGCTGGTTTGATAGTACCAAGTGGCTCCTGCAATCTGCCATCAAAAAGTTGGCAGGCGAGTTTTGTTTTCCAGGGAAAAGCGCCGTTGTTTGTGTTTGGGGGCCTGTGGCTGGGAGTGGCCGGCTGGCTCCTTAGAATCCACGATACGCAGGATGGTTCCCAGACTTGACGTGGCACCAGTGCCAAGTCGGGCTGGTTTGATAGTACCAAGTGGCTCCTGCAATCAGCCATCCAGAAGCGGGGCAGCTTACTTTTGTTTGCCAGGGAAACGGGCCGAGCTTTGTGTCTGGGGGCCTATGGCTGGGAGTGACCGGCTGGCTCCTGAAAAGCTACGATAGGCAGGATGGTGACCAGACCCATGGTGGCACCAGTGCCAAGTTGGGCTGGTTTGATAGTACCAAGTGGCTCCTGCAATCTGCCATCAAAAAGTTGTCAGGCGAGTTTTGTTTTCCAGGGAAAAGCGCCGTTGTTTGTGTTTGGGGGCCTGTGGCTGGGAGTGGCCGGCTGGCTAATTAGAACCCACGATACGCAGGATGGTTCCCAGACCAGAGGTGGCAACAGTGACAAGTCGGGCCAGTTTGATGGTGCAAAGTGGCTCCTGCAATCTGCCATCCAGAAGCAGGGCTGCTTACTTTTGTTTGCCAGGGAAAGGAGCCGAGGTTTTTGTCTGGGGGCCTATGGCTGGGAGTGACCAGCTGGCTCCTGAAAAGGTACGATAGGCAGGATGTTTACCAGACCCATGGTGGCACCAGTGCCAAGTTGGGCTGATTTGATAGTACCAAGTGGCTCCTGCAATCTGCCATCAAAATGTTGGTAGGCGAGTTTTGTTTTCCAGGGAAAAGCGCCGTTGTTTGTGTTTGGGGGCCTGTGGGTGGGAGTGGCCGGATGGCTAATTAGAATCCACGATACGCAGGATGGTTCCCAGACCTAAAGTGGCACCAGTGACAAGTCGGGCCAGTTTGATGGTGCAAAGTTGCTACTGAAATATGCCATCCAGAAACGGGGCAGCTTACTTTTGTTTGCCAGGGAAACGGGCCAAGGTTTGTGTCTGGGGGCCTATGGCTGTGAGTGACCCGCTAGGTCCTTAAAAGCTACGAGAGGCATGATGGTGACCAGACCCATGGTGGCACCAGTGCCAAGTTGGGCTGGTTTGATAGTACCAAGTGGCTCCTGCAATCTGCCATCAAAAAGTCGGCAAGCGAGTGTTGATTTCCAGGGAAAAGCGCCGTTGTTTGTGTTTGGGGGCCTGTGGCAGGGAGTGGCCGGCTGGCTCCTTAGAATCCACGATACGCAGCATGGTTCCCAGACCCAAGGTGGCACCAGTGCCAAGTCGGGCTGGCTTGATAATACCAAGTGGTTCCTGCAATCGGCCATCAAAAAGTTGGCAGGCGAGTTTTGTTTTCCAGGGAAAAGCGCCGTTGTTTTTGTTTGGGGGCCTATGGGTGGGAGTGGCCGGCTGGCTCCTTATAATCCACGAGACGCAGGATGGTTCCCAGACCTGAGGTGGCACCAGTGCCAAGTTGGGCTGGTTTGATAGTACCAAGTGCGTCCTGCAATCTGCCATCCAGAAGCGGGGTAGCTTACTTTTGTTTGCCAGGGAAACGGGCCGAGGTTTGTGTCTCGGGGCCTATGGCTGGGAGTGACCGGCTGGCTCCTGAAAAGCTACGATAGGCAGGATGGTGACCAGACCCATGGTGGCACCAGTGCCAAGTTGGGCTGGTTTGATAGTACCAAGTGGCTCCTGCAATCTGCCATCAAAAAGTTGGCAGGTGAGTTTTGTTTTCCAGGGAAAAGCGCCGTTGTTTGTGTTTGGGGGCCTGTGGTTGGGAGTGGCCGGCTGGCTCCTTGGAATCCACGATACGCAGGATGGTTCCCAGACCAGAGGTCGCAGCAGTGCCAAGTCGGGCTGGTTTGATGGTGCAAAGTGGCTCCTGCAATCTGCCATCCAGAAGCGGGGTAGCTTACTTTTGTTTGCCAGGGAAACGGGCCGAGGTTTGTGACTGGGGGCCTATGGCTGGGAGTGACCGGCTGGCGCCTGAAAAGCTACGATAGTCAGGATGGTGACCAGACCCATGGTGGCACCAGTGCCAAGTTGGGCTGGTTTGATAGTACCAAGTGGCTCCTGCAATCTGCCATCAAAAACTTGGCAGGCCAGTTTTGTTTTCCAGGGAAAAGCGCCGTTGTTTCTGTTTGGGGGCCTGTGGCTGGGAGTGGCCGGCTGCCTCCTTTGAACCCAGGATACGCAGGATGGTTCCCAGAGCCAAGGTTACGCCAGTGCCAAGTTCGGCTGGTTTGATAGTACCAAGTGGATCCTGCAAACTGCCATCCAGAAGCGGGACAGCTTAATTTTGTTTCCCAGGGAAACGGGCCGAGGTATTTGTCTGGGGGCCTATGGCTGGGCGTGACTGGCTGGCTACTGAAAAGCTACGATAGGCAGGATGGTTACCAGGCTCATGGTGGCCCCACTGCCAAGTCGGGCTGGTTTGATAATACTAAATAACTCCTGAAATCTGCCATCCAGACGCGGGGCAGCGGATTTCTGTTTGCTGGAGAAAAGTTCCGTGGTTTTTTTTTGGGGGTATATGGCTGGACGTGGCCGGCTGGCTCCTTAAAAATCTCGATACGCAGGATTGTTCCCTGACCCAAGGTGGCATGAGTGCCAAGTCGGGCTGTTTTCGTAGTACAAAGTGCGTCCTGCAATTTGCCATCCAGAAGAGGGGCAGTTGAGTTTTGTTTGCCAGAGAAAAGGACCGTGGTATATGTTTGGGGGCATATGGCTGAGAGTGGCCGGCTGGCCCCTGAAAATCCACGATAGGCAGGATGGTTCCCAGAACCAAGGTGGCACCAGTGCCATGTTGGCCTGGTTTGATAGTACCATGTGGCTCCTGCAATCTGCCATCCAGAAGCGGGGCTGCTTACTTTTGCTTGCCAGGGAAACGGGCCGAGATATTTGTCTGGGGGCCTATGGCTGGGAGTGACCGGCTGGCTCCTGAAAAGCTACGATAGGCAGGATGGTGACCAGACCCATGGTGGCACCAGTGCCAAGTTGGGCTGGTTTGATAGTACCAAGTGGCTCCTGCAATCTGCCATCCAAAAGTTGTCAGGCGAGTTTTGTTTTCCAGGGAAAAGCGCCGTTGTTCTTGTTTAGAGGCCTGTGGCTGGGAGTGGCCGGCTGCCTCCTTTGAACCCAGGATACGCAGGATGGTTCCCAGAGCCAAGGTGGCACCAGTGCCAAGTTGGGCTGGTTTGATAGTACCAAGTGGCTCCTGCAATCTGCCATCCAGAAGCGGGACAGCTTACTTTTGTTTCCCAGGGAAACGGGCCGAGGTATTTGTCTGGGGGCCTATGGCTGGGAGTGACCGGCTGGCTACTGAAAAGCTACGATAGGCAGGATGGTTACCAGACTCATGGTGGCACCAGTGCCAAGTCGGGCTGGTTTGATAATACTAAATAGCTCCTGAAATCTGCCATTCAGACGCGGGGCAGCGGATTTTTGTTTGCTGGAGAAAAGTTCCGTGGTTTTTTTTTGGGGGTATATGGCTGGACGTGGCCGGCTGGCTCCATAAAAAGATCGATACGCAGGATTGTTCCCTGACCCAAGGTGGCATCAGTGCCAAGTCGGGCTGTTTTCGTAGTACCAAGTGCGTCCTGCAATTTGCCATCCAGAAGAGGGGCAGTTGAGTTTTGTTTGTCAGAGAAAAGGGCCGTGGTATGTGTTTGGATCCATATGGCTGAGATTGGCCGGCTGGCCCCTGAAAATCCACGATAGGCAGGATGGTTTCCAGAGCCAAGGTGGCACCAGTGCCATGTTTGCCTGGTATGATAGTACCATGTGCCTCCTGCTATCTGCCATCAAAATGTTGGCAGGCGAGTTTTGTTTTCCAGGGAAAAGCGCCGTATTTTGTGTTTGGGCGCCTGTGGCTCAGAGTGGCCGGGTGGCTGCTTAGAATCCACGATACGCAGGATGGTTCCCAGACCCAAGGTGGCACCAGTGCCAAGTCGGGCTGGTTTGATGGTGCAAAGTGGCTCCTGCAATCTGCCATCCAGACGCGGGGCAGCGGATTTTTGTTTCCATGAGAAATGGTCCGTGGTTTGTTTTTGGGGGTATATGGCTCGGCGTGGCCGGCTGGCTCCTTAAAAAGCTCGATATGCAGGATGGTTCCCTGACACAAGGTGGGACCAGTGCCACGTCGGGCGGTTTTCGTAGTACAAAGTGCGTCCTAAAATTTGCCATCCAGAAGAGGGGCAGTTGAGTTTTGTTTGCCTGTGAAACGGGCCGTTGTTTTTGATTGGGGTCTGTGGCCGAGAGTGTTCGGCTGGCTCCTGACAACCCACAATACGCAGGATGGTTCCCAGACCCAAGGTGGCACCAGTGCCAAGTCGGGCTGGTTTGATAGTACCAAGTGCCTCCTGCAATCTGCCATCCAGAAGCGGTGCAGTTGAGTTTTGTTTGCCAGAGAAAAGGGCCGTGGGTTGTGTTTGGGGGCATATGGCTGGGAGTGGCCGGCTGTCTCATTAAAAAGATCGATACGCAGGATGGTTCCGAGACCCAAGGTGGCACCAGTGCCAAGTCGGGCTGTTTTTATAGTACCAAGTGCGTCCTGCAATTTGCCATCCAGAAGAGGGGCAGTGGAGTTTTGTTTGCCAGAGAATAGCGCCGTTGTTTGTGTTTGGGGGCTTGTGGCTGGGAGTGGCCGACTGGCGCCTTAGAATCTGTGTTACGCAGCATGGTTCCCAGACCAGAGGTGGCACCAGTTCCAAGTCGGGCTGGTTTGATAGTACCAAGGGGCTCCTGCAATCTGCCATCCAGAAGCGGGGCAGCTTACTTTTGTTTGCCAGGGAAACGGGCCGAGGTTTGTGACTGGGGACCTATGGCTGGGAGTGACCGGCTGGCTCCTGAAAAGCTACGATAGGCAGGATGGTGACCAGACCCATGGTGGCACCAGTGCCAAGTTGGGCTGGTTTGATAGTACCAAGTGGCTCCTGCAATCTGCCATCAAAAAGTTGGCAGGCGAGTTTTGTTTTCCAGGGAAAAGCGCCGTTGTTTGTGTTTGAGGGCCTGTGGCTGGGAGTGGCCGGCTGGCTCCTTAGAATCCACGATACGCAGGATGGTTCCCAGACCAGAGGTGGCACCTTTGCCAAGTTGGGCTGGTTTGATAGTACCAAGTGCGTCCTGCAATCTGCCATCCAGAAGCGGGGCAGCTTACTTTTGTTTGCCAGGGAAACGGGCCGAGGTTTGTGTCTGGGGGCCTATGGCTGGGAGTGACCTGCTAGGTCCTGAAAAGCTGCGATAGGCAGGATGGTGACCAGACCCATGGTGGCACCAGTGCCAAGTTGGGCTGGTTTGATAGTACCAAGTGGCTCCTGCAATCTGCCATCCAGAAGCGGGGTAGCTTACTTTTGTTTGCCAGGGAAACGGGCAGAGCTTTGTGTCTGGGGGCATATGGCTGAGAGTGGCCGTCTGGCCCCTGAAAATCCACGATAGGCAGGATGGTTCCCAGACCAGAGGTGGCACCAGTGCCAAGTCGGGCTGGTTTGATAGTACTAAATAGCACCTGCAATCTGCCATCAAAAAGTTGGCAGGCCAGTTTTGTTTTCCAAGGAAAAGCACCGTTGTTTGTGTTTGGGGGACTGTGGCTGGGAGTGGCCGGCTGGCTCCTTAGAACACACGATACGCAGGATGGTTCCCAGACCCAAGGTGGCACCAGTGCCACGTCGGGCTGGTTTGATGGTGAAAAGTGGCTCCTGCAATCTGCCATCCTGAAGCGGGGTAGCTTACTTTTGTGTGCCAGGGAAACGGGCCGAGGTTTATGACTGGGGGCCTAGGGCTAGGAGTGACAGGCTGGCTCCTGAAAAGCTACAATAGGCAGGATGGTTCCCAGACCCATGGTGGCACCAGTGCCAAGTTGGGCTGGTTTGATAGTCCCAAGTGTCTCCTGCAATCTGCCATCCAGAAGCGGGGCAGCTTACTTTTGTTTGCCAGAGAAATAGGCCTAGGTTTTTGTTTGGGGGCCTGTGGCTAGGAGTGGCCGGCTGGCTCCTAAGAATCCACGATACGCAGGATGTTTACCAGACCCATGGTGGCACCAGTGCCAAGTTGGGCTGGTTTGATAGTACCATTGGCTCCTGCAAACTCCATCAAAAAGTTGGCAGGCGTGTTTTGTTTTCCAGGGAACAGCGCCGTTGATTTTGTTTGGGGGCCTGTGGCTGGGAGTGGCCGGCTGGCTCCTTAGAGACCACGATACGCAGGAAGGTTCCCAGACCCAAGGTGGCACCAGTGCCAAGTTGGGCTGGTTTGATAGTACCAAGTGCGTCCTGCAATCTGCCATCCACAAGCGGCGCCGCTTAGTTTTGTTTGCCACGGAAACGGGCCGAGGTTTGTGTCTGGGGGCCTATGGCTGGGAGTGACCGGCTAGGTCCTGAAAATCTACGATAGGCAGGATGGTTCCCAGACCCATGGTGGCACCAGTGCCAAGTTGGGCTGGTTTGATAGTACCAAGTGGCTCCGGCAATCTGCCATCAAAATTTGGCAGGCGAGTTTTGTTTTCCAGGGAAAAGCGCCGTTGTTTGTGTTTGAGGGCCTGTGGCTGGGAGTGGCCGGCTGGCTCCTTAGAATCCACGATACGCAGGATGGTTCCCAGACCTGAGGTGGCACCAGTGCCAAGTCGGGCTAGTTTGATGGTGCAAAGTGGCTCCTGCAATCTGCCATCCAGAAGCGGGGCAGCTTACTTTTGTTTTCCAGGGAAACGGGCCGAGCTTTTTGTCTGGGGTCTATGGCTGGGAGTGACCGGCTGGCTCCTGAAAAGCTACGATAGGCAGGATGGTGACCAGACCCATGGTGGCACCAGAGCCATGTTCGGCTGATTTCAAAGTACAAAGTTGCTCCTGCAATCTTCCATCAAAAAGTCAGCAGGCGAGTTTTGTTTTCCAGGGAAAAGCGCCGTTGTTTGTGTCTGCGGGCCTGTGGCTGGAGTGGCCGGCTGGCTCCTTTCAACACACGATACGCCGGATGGTTCCCAGACCTGAGGTGGCACCAGTGCCAAGTTGGGCTGGTTTGATAGTACCAAGTGGTTCCTGCAATCTGCCATCAAAATGTTGGCAGACGAGTTTTGTTTTCCAGGGAAAAGCGCCGTTGTTTTTGTTTGGAGGCCTGTGGCTGGGAGTGGCCTGCTGGCTCCTTAGAATCCACGATACGCAGGATGGTTCCCAGACCAGAGGTGGCACCAGTACCAAGTCGGGCTGGTTTGATAATAACAAGTGGATCCTGCAATCTGCCATCCAGAAGCGGGGCAGCTTACTTTTGTTTGCCAGGGAAACGGGCCGAGCTTTGTGTCTGGGGGCCTATGGCTGGGAGTGACCGGCTGGCTCCTGAAAAGCTACGATAGGCAGGATGGTGACCAGACCCATGGTGGCACCAGTGCCAAGTTGGGCTGGTTTGATAGTACCAAGTGGCTCCTGCAATCTGCCATCAAGAAGTTGGCAGGCGAGTTTTGTTTTCCAGGGAAAAGCGTCGTTGTTTGTGTTTGGGGGCCTGTGGCTGGGAGTGGCCGTCTTGCTAATTGGAATCCACGATACGCATGATGGTTCCCAGACCTGAGGTGGCACCAGTGACAAGTCGGGCCAGTTTGATGGTGCAAAGTGGCTCCTGCAATCTGCCATCCAGAAGCGGGGCAGCTTACTTTTGTTTGCCAGGGAAACGGGCCGAGGTTTGTGACTGGGGGCCTATGGCTGGGAGTGACCGGCTGGCTCCTGAAAAGCTACGATAATCAGGATGGTGACCAGACCCATGGTGGCACCAGTGCCAAGTTGGGCTGATTTGATAGTACCAAGTGGCTCCTGCGATCTGCCATCAAAAAGTTGGCAGGCGAGTTTTGTTTTCCAGGGAAAAGCGCTGTTGTTTGTATTTGGGGGCCTGTGGCTGGGAGTGACCGGCTGGCTCCTTAGAATCCACGATACACAGGATGGTTCCCAGACCCAAGGTGGCACCAGTGCCAAGTTGGGCTGGTTTGATTATACCAAGTGGTTCCTGCAATCTGCCATCCAGAAGCGGGGCAGCTTACTTTTGTTTGCCAGGGAAACGGGCCGAGCTTTGTGTCTGGGGGCCTATGGCTGGGAGTGACCTGCTAGGTCCTGAAAAGCTACGATAGGCAGGATGGTGACCAGACCCATGGTGGCACCAGTGCCAAGTTGGGCTGGTTTGATAGTACCAAGTGGCTCCTGCAATCTGCCATCAAAAAGTTGGCAGGCGAGTTTTGTTTTCCAGGAAAAAGCGCCGTTGTTTGTGTTTGGGGGCCTGTGGCTGGGAGTGGCCGGCTGACTCCTTAGAATCCACGATACGCAGCATTGTTCCCAGACCAGAGGTGGCACCAGTGCCAAGTCGGGCTAGTTTGATGGTGCAAAGTGGCTCCTGCAATCTGCCATCCAGTAGCGGGGTAGCTTACTTTTTTTTGCCAGGGAAACGGGCCGAGGTTTTTGTCTGGAGGCCTATGGCTGGGAGTGACCGGCTAGGTCCTGAAAAGCTACGATAGGCAGGATGGTGACCAGACCCATGGTGGCACCAGTGCCAAGTTGGGCTGGTTTGATAGTACCAAGTGGCTCCTGCAATCTGCCATCAAAACGTTGTCAGGCGAGTTTTGTTTTCCAGGGAAAAGCGCCGTTGTTTGTGTTTGCGGGCCTGTGGCTGGGAGTGGCCGGCTGGCTCCTTAGAATCCACGATACGCAGGATGGTTCCCAGACCCAAGATGGCACCAGTGCCAAGTCGGGCTGGTTTGATAGTACCAAGTGGTTCCTGCAATCTGCCATCCAGAAGCGGGGTAGCTTACTTTTGTTTGCCAGGGAAACGGGCCGAGCTTTGTTTTTGGGGGCCTGTGGCTGGCAGTGGCCAGCTGGCTCCTGAAAATCCATGATACGCAGCATGGTTCCCAGACCCAAGATGGCACCAGTGCCAAGTGGGGCTGGTTTGACAGTGTCAAGTGCCTCATGCAATCTCCCATCCAGAAACGGGGCAGCTGAGTTCTTTTGCCTGTGAACCGGCCGTTGTTTTTGATTGGGGTCTGTGGCCGAGAATGGTCGACTGGCTACTGACAATCCACAATACGCAGGATGGTTCCCAGACTCAAGGTGGCACCAGGGCCAAGTCGGGCTCGTTTGATAGTACCAAGTGGCTCCTGCAATCTGCCATCCTGACGCGGGGCAGCGGATCTTTGTTTGCCAGAGTAAAGTTCCGTGGTTTGTTTTTGGGGGCATATGGCTGGGAGTGGCCGGCTGGCTCCTTAAGAAGCTCGATACGCAGGATGGTTCCCAGATCCATGGTGGCACCATTGCCTAGTTTGGCTGTTTTTGTAGTACCAAGTGCGTCCTGCAATTTTCCATCCAGAAGAAGGGCAGTTGAGTTTTGTTTTCCAGGGAAAAGCGCCGTTGTTTTTGTTTGGAGGCCTGTGGCTGGGAGTGGCCGGCTGGCTCCTTTCAACACACGATACGCCGGATGGTTCCCAACCCAAGGTGGCACCAGTGCCAAGTTGGGCTGGTTTGATAGTACCAAGTGGCTCCTGCAATCAGCCATCCAGAAGCGGGGCAGCTTACTTTTGTTTGCCAGGGAAACGGGCCGAGGTTTGTGACTGGGGGCCTATGGCTGGGAGTGACCGGCTGGCTCCTGAAAAGCTACGATAGGCAGGATGGTGACCAGACCCATGGTGGCACCAGTGCCAAGTTGGGCTGATTTGATAGTACCAAGTGGCTCCTGCGATCTGCCATCAAAAAGTTGGCAGGCGAGTTTTGTTTTCCAGGGAAAAGCGCTGTTGTTTGTATTTGGGGGCCTGTGGCTGGGAGTGACCGGCTGGCTCCTTAGAATCCACGATACACAGGATGGTTCCCAGACCCAAGGTGGCACCAGTGCCAAGTTGGGCTGGTTTGATTATACCAAGTGGTTCCTGCAATCTGCCATCCAGAAGCGGGGCAGCTTACTTTTGTTTGCCAGGGAAACGGGCCGAGCTTTGTGTCTGGGGGCCTATGGCTGGGAGTGACCTGCTAGGTCCTGAAAAGCTACGATAGGCAGGATGGTGACCAGACCCATGGTGGCACCAGTGCCAAGTTGGGCTGGTTTGATAGTACCAAGTGGCTCCTGCAATCTGCCATCAAAAAGTTGGCAGGCGAGTTTTGTTTTCCAGGAAAAAGCGCCGTTGTTTGTGTTTGGGGGCCTGTGGCTGGGAGTGGCCGGCTGGCTCCTTAGAATCCACGATACGCAGCATTGTTCCCAGACCAGAGGTGGCACCAGTGCCAAGTCGGGCTAGTTTGATGGTGCAAAGTGGCTCCTGCAATCTGCCATCCAGACGCAGGGCAGCAGATTTTTGTTTCCAAGAGAAATGGTCCGTGGTTTGTTTTTGGGGGTATATGGCTGGGCGTGGCCTGCTGGCTCCTTAAAAAGCTACGATAGGCAGGATGGTTCCCTGACCCAAGGTGGCACCAGTGCCAAGTCGGGCGGTTTTCGTAGTACAAAGTGCGTCCTAAAATTTGCCATCCAGAAGAGGGGCAGTTGAGTTTTGTTTATCAGAGAAAAGGGCCGTGGTTTTTTTTTGGGGGCATATGGCTGAGAGTGGCCGTCTGGCCCCTGAAAATCCACGATAGGCAGGATGGTTCCCAGACCAGAGGTGGCACCAGTGCCAAGTCGGGCTGGTTTGATAGTACTAAATAGCACCTGCAATCTGCCATCAAAAAGTTGGCAGGCCAGTTTTCTTTTCCAGGGAAAAGCACCGTTGTTTGTGTTTGGGGGACTGTGGCTGGGAGTGGCCGGCTGGCTCCTTAGAACACACGATACGCAGGATGGTTCCCAGACCCAAGGTGGCACCAGTGCCACGTCGGGCTGGTTTGATGGTGAAAAGTGGCTCCTGCAATCTGCCATCCTGAAGCGGGGTAGCTTACTTTTGTGTGCCAGGGAAACGGGCCGAGGTTTATGACTGGGGGCCTAGGGCTAGGAGTGACAGGCTGGCTCCTGAAAAGCTACAATAGGCAGGATGGTTCCCAGACCCAAGGTGGCACCAGTGCCAAGTTGGGCTGGTTTGATGGTACCAAGTGGCTCCTGCAATCTGCCATCGAAAAGTTGGCAGGCCAGTTTTGTTTTCCAGGGAAAAGCGCCGTTGTTTGTGTTTGGGGGACTGTGGCTGGGAGTGGCCGGCTGGCTCCTTAGAACACAAGATACGCAGGATGGTTCCCAGACCAGAGGTGGCACCAGTGCCAAGTTGGGCTGGTTTGATAGTCCCAAGTGTCTCCTGCAATCTGCCATCCAGAAGCGGGGCAGCTTACTTTTGTTTGCCAGAGAAATAGGCCTAGGTTTTTGTTTGGGGGCCTGTGGCTAGGAGTGGCCGGCTGGCTCCTAAGAATCCACGATACGCAGGATGTTTACATGACCCATGGTGGCACCAGTGCCAAGTTGGGCTGGTTTGATAGTACCAAGTGGCTCCTGCAAACTCCATCAAAAAGTTGGCAGGCGTGTTTTGTTTTCCAGGGAACAGCGCCGTTGATTTTGTTTGGGGGCCTGTGGCTGGGAGTGGCCGGCTGGCTCCTTAGAATCCACGATACGCAGGATGGTTCCCAGACCCAAGGTGGCACCAGTGGCAAGTCGGGCTGGTTTGATAGTACCAAGTGGCTCCGGCAATCTGCCATCCAGAAGTGAGGCAGCTAAGTTTTGTTTGCCAGAAAAAAGGGCCGTGGTTTTTGTTGGGGGCCTGTGGCTGGGAGTAGCCGGCTGGCTCCTTAAAATCCACGATAGGCAGGATGGTTCCCAGACCCAAGGTGGCACCAGTGCCAAGTCGGGCTGGTTTGATAGTACCAAGTGGCTCCTGCAATCTGCCATCCAGAAGCGGGGCAGCTGAGTTTTGTTTGCCAGAGAAAAAGGCTGTGGTTTGTGTTTGGGGGCCTGTGGCTGGCAGTGGCCGGCTGGCTCCTGAAAATCCACGATACGCAGCATGGTTCCCAGACCCAAGGTGGCACCAGTGCCAAGTGGGTCTCGTTTGACAGTGTAAAGTGCCTCCTGCAATCTCCCATCCAGAAGCGGGGCAGCTGAGTTTTTTTTGCCAGGGAAACGGACCTTTGTTTTTGATTGGGGTCTGTGGCCGAGAGTGGTCGGCTGTCTCCTGACAATCCACAATACGCAGGATGGTTCCCAGACCAAAGGTGGCACCAATGCCAAGTCGGGCTGGTTTGATAGTACCAAGTGTCTCCTGCAATCTGCCATCCAGAAGCGGGGCAGCTGAGTTTTGTTTGCCAGAGAAAAGGGCCGTGGGTTGTGTTTGGGGGCATATGGCTGGGAGTGGCCACCTGGCTCCTTAAAATGCACGATACGCCGCATGGTAACCAGACGCAAGGTGGCACCAGTGCCAAGGCGGGCTGTTTTTGTAGTACCCAGTGGCTTCTGCAATTTGCCATCCAGAAGCGGAGGAGCTAAATTTTGTTTGCTAGAGAAAAGGGCTGTGGTTTGTGTTTGGGGGCCTATGGCTGAGAGTGGCCGGCTGGCCCCTGAAAATCAACGATAGGCAGGATGGTTCCCAGATCCAAGGTGGCACCAGTGCCAAGTAAGGCTGGTTGTATGGTTCAAAGTGACTCCTGCAATCTGCCATCCAGAAGCGGGACAGCTGAGTTTTTTTTGCCAGAGAAAAGGTCCATGGTTTCTTTTTGGGGCATACGGCTGGGAATTGCCGGCTGGCTCCTTAAAATGCTCGATACGCAGGATGGTTCCCAGAGCCAAGGTGGCACCACTGCCAAGTCGGGCTCTTTTTGTAGTACCAAGTGCGTCCTGCAATTTGCCATCCAGAAGAGGGGCAGTTGAGTTTTGTTTGCCAGAGAAAAGGGCCGAGGTTTGTGTTTGGGGGCATATGGCTGGGAGTGTTCGGCTGGTTCCTGAATATGTACGATACGCAGGATTGTTCCCAGATCCAAGGTGGCAGCAGTGCCATGTTGTGCTGGTGTGATAGTCCCAAGTGGCTCCTGCAATCTGCCATCCAGAAGTGGGGCAGCTGATTTTTGTTTGCCAGAGAAAAGGTCCGTGGTTTGTGTTTGGGGGCATATGGCTGAGAGTGGCCGGCTGGCCCCTGAAAATCCACGATACACAGGATGGTTCCCAGATCCAAGGTGGCACCTGTGCCAAGTCGGGCTGATTTGATAGTACTAAGTAGCTCCTGCAATCTGCCATGCAGAAGCGGGGCAGCTTACTTTTGTTTTCCAGGGAAACGGGCCGAGGTTTGTGTTTGGGGGCCTATGGCTGAGAGTGACCGGCTGGCTCCTGAAAAGCTACAATAGGCAGGATGGTGACCAGACCCATGGTGGCACCAGTGCCAAGTTGGGCTGGTTTGATAGTACCAAGTGGCTCCTGCAATCTGCCATCCAGAAGCAGGGCAGCTGAGTTTTGTTTGCCAGAGAAAAGGGCCTTGGTTTGTGTTTGGGGGCATATGGCTGGGTGTGGCCAGCTGGCTCCTTAAAATGCACGATATGCAACATGGCTCCCAGACCCAAGGTGGCACAAGTGCCAAGTTGGGCTGGTTTGATAGTACCAAGTGGCTCCTGCAATCTTCCATGATCACGTGGAGAAATACTTTCTGGTTTCAGCCTCATGCTCTTTCTTCTCTCCCTCAACTTCTCTATCACCTCTCATCTGGTTCACATGCGCTGTCTTCAAGGTCCACAGGCTACTTTTCACAGAATCTTCTGGCCTGATGAAGTAAGGATGATGAATAGAACAGAGCTGGGATCTATTTTCCAGTTTGGATAAAATGCATTCTGCACACAAATCCAAGGAGAACGGGCTGCCCCGATGCCCAGAAAATCTTTCACTCCTGCTAGTGTTCTACGTCAACCGCAACTTAGTCTGAAAGAAAAGCTTTTTCTCTGAGAGCATCTGAGAGGTTTGCATGAAGCACTGATATCTGACATATGCAATTTTGAATAGGAGAGGAAAAAGAAAATGGCAAGGAGTTTTTAATTTTAGTGGTTTCAATTTTAATTTCCGTGCACTTTTTCAAAACTTGTCAGCTCAAATGCCCATCAACATCTTTTAGTCATCTGTAAGTCAGTATTCATATAAAATGTGCTTCAAATCCAAAGAATTTCAAATTTGCACTCCAAGCTTCTATGCCTAGATTTATGATTTCCTACACATATTAGATGAAAGGAAGGCCTTTTTTACTGTGGGAGTGCTGGAACACTGGAACAGGTTGCCCAGAGAAGTTGTGGGTGTCCCATCCCTGAAAGTATTCAAGGTCACCTTGGACGGGGCTTGGAGCAGCAACAAAGGAGAAGCTTGATGGTAGAGAAACAAAGTTGGACTATAGAAGAAACTCGGATTGAAGTATAGGATCAAGTTTTCTCTCAGCTCTTGGGGTAAATTCAAAGTTGTACAAAATGACATTTATCTGTGCTATTCACTACTGTAACAGAAAGTTTCATGAAAACTGTACAGAAGATAGTAAATTTTAAAAGAGATAAGAATTACAGCATAAAATCCATGGGATAGGTTACAACATGAGACACTCTCTAAGAGAAAATCTCTGTGTTTCAGCACTTCATCGGGGTAAGATTTCATGAAGTGCCAAAGAAGGCGGCAAAATATCATTCGGGACATTATTTACTGGAATTCAGCCTGGCCATTAGTAGGAACTGCCTTTGAACATATCATGTAGATATACCACACACGCTTTCCCTTCACTGAAAAATTACTGTTTACAACAAATAAGCAATTGACGATCAAAATTGATTGAAAGCATCTTAAACATGTCAAGTATTTCATTGTAGATGATCTGTGATCCAAATGCTTCTTCCACCTTCGAGAGGGACAGAAGAATTCTTCCATATCATGATGGTTTAAAATTGTATCAACCAATGTTTTCTGCTGAAAAGATATCATCTATTTTTTTCTATTTTTGGAAGAAAATATTCCTAGACATACAACAGGTGAGAACTAAGTAATTTTAAAGAAACAAATGAAATGAAAATATTCTGTAAATAGAATGAAATGAAAAGCTGTGTTTTAAATAGGAGCTAAATATTAAACAGAATTTTTGTACCAGGCATTTGAATTACTGCACCAGCTCTTTTGCCCATCAAGAGAGGCATTTAGCATTTCAGTCTTTTCCAAGGTGTTCATGATCTGCTATGCTGATCTCTGTGTGTGCCTAGGTGTGTGTGGAGGGGGGGGCATATGAAGGGGAGTGTGTATGTTTGCTTTACAATTGTTGTGGCAGATTCATGCCTCAGCTCCACATTTTGTTTTAAAAAGGTCACACCGAGTGGATATGAAGTTTACTATCAACAAGAGATCGATTCCCAAATCATCCATTTGACTCTCCCTTATAAATCATGTGCTTTGTTGCATATTTTATCAAATATACTTTCAAGCCAGATGGAGGAAGGAGGATGTGGGAATCCCTCCACCATCTTGCAACTTTTATGTAAGTAGGTTTTCAAGAAAATCATCATTTCTCTTTTAAATATGTCTGGAACAGGCATGATGGTAGTGTCAACCTGTTGGAGTTTTTGTTGCTGGAAGAAGTTGTACAAAAGGATTGGTTTTTACATTGACCAGTTACTGAATCAAGCGCAGGAATACATTGGAAATTTAGCTGGGGGTTCCTTTTCCCAGCAGACTACTTCTAGAACGAGCTTGTACACTGAAGCTGACTCTTTTGCTCTCTTTTTGTTTCTTTCCTATTTTCTTGGCTTCTTTGCCACTATCTAGACAATTTTGGAACTTTGTTCCCAACTAAAATGGTTTCAATAGTCTGATTGTGATCATACATTTTTACAAGGAATTTTTAAAATCTTTCCTCGAGTCCAGAAAGTCAAGGACTTAGATCTTTTTCTTCCCTTATCAATATTGCCATGAAATTGATAAATAAAGACCAACTCTTTATTTTTGTTTTTAACCCACGTAGATAATTCCCATCCATTAATCCATTTTGTGGACCAATAGCTGCCATTCTGATGGAAGCTGTCACTTCTTAACAATAGGCATTCTGTGACTATGTTGACAGCACTTTGGGTGAAGATCCTAACTGGTCTTAGATATACATAGGGAGAAATTTGCTCAGCCAGTGTCAGTCTTAAGCATGCGTATCAGAAGATCTTTCTAGAGCTGGGAATTTTCCCATGAAAGGGATTCAGTTAGGGAAGAGACACTTGTGCCAGAGTTTTACATTCTTCTTGAACACTGCTTAAGGAACTTAGATGCCATGTCCATTTGGATCTCTGTCTGCACAGAACTTTGTCATGCCAGTGCTTTGAAATGCATCTTGAAGAGAATTCACTAGCACAGAATGAAAGAGAGTGGAAGGGGTTGGTGGGGCTAACCAGGCCCAACCCCCCTGCCTAAACCAGGATACCTAGAGCCTCTTGCCCAGGATTCTATCTGGGTGTACTTTTAATGTCTTCAAAGATCCAGGCTCCACAATCTTTCTGGGCAGTCTGTGCCGTGGTTCAGTCACCCTGACAGTAAAGAAACATTTACTGATGTTCAAAGGCAATCTCCTGTATTTCAGTGTGTGCCCACTGCCTCTTGTCTTTTCCCTCAGCATCACTGAAAAGACACTGATTCCCTCCCCTTTGCACTATTGCTTCCATATGTATGTGTGATGCCATGTAGAGGTATGTCA
Source organism: Melospiza melodia melodia (assembly GCF_035770615.1). Classification (NCBI taxonomy): domain Eukaryota; kingdom Metazoa; phylum Chordata; class Aves; order Passeriformes; family Passerellidae; genus Melospiza; species Melospiza melodia. The sequence continues at coordinate 98,070,731 of NC_086196.1, read as the reverse complement.
AAAACCTCCCTGAAGCCCAGGCAGATAATATTCCCTTCATCTACCAGTCAAGTTGATTCATCAGAGGAGTTTAAAGTGATGTTCAGCATGAAATTCCCCTGAAAAATCATGCTAACTACATTATTTGGTCATCTGTCATGTGCCTGGCAAGGATTTCCAGGAAGAGCTGCTTCATCAACTTCCTGGGGATAAAAAAGAGGCTGGCTGGTTTGTACTATGGCGAGTCCTCTTAATTGCCTTTTTTGAAGATGGGTGTCATTTGCTAACATCCACTCTTTAGCCTCTCTTGTCGTCTACATCTTAGCAAAACGCTTTTCCACTATGTCTGGCTAGGAAAAACTGTGCCAGCACAGAAAACATCTCCCATCGTGTTCTAGAAGTTGCACGGATGTCTGCCAAGTGTTTGGCAGGAAGAAAAGAAAAGTTGTCCAAAACAGCTTCCAATCGAATGTTCCTGTGATTGGAAAAGTCAGGAGAGTGCAAAGGTACTGTTTTCTATCAGTTGGCAAGGTGCGCACACAATCCCAGTGTTGTACAGCTTGCTTCTTCACCTTCCCGAAGCTGCCGCTCTCGCCGGCTGCCGGAGCCCAAGAAGCGGCTTCTTCGCGCAAAGACGATTGTGCCGCTCACAGGGCTCTCCTTAGCGCGGCTTCTGCCGAAAGACGCCCGGCAGCGGCTCTTACCTCCGGAGAGCATCCTACCTTCGTCTTTAGCTCCTCTTCTCATCTACACCTAGGCAAAAAGCTTCTCCACTATGTCTGGCTAGGAAAAACTGTGCCAGCACAGAAAACATCTCCCATCGTGTTCTAGAAGTTGCACGGATGTCTGCCAAGTGTTTGGCAGGAAGAAAAGAAAAGTTGTCCAAAACAGCTTCCAATCGAATGTTCCTGTGATTGGAAAAGTCAGGAGAGTGCAAAGGTACTGTTTTCTATCAGTTGGCAAGGTGCGCACACAATCCCAGTGTTGTACAGCTTGCTTCTTCACCTTCCCGAAGCTGCCGCTCTCGCCGGCTGCCGGAGCCCAAGAAGCGGCTTCTTCGCGCAAAGACGATTGTGCCGCTCACAGGGCTCTCCTTAGCGCGGCTTCTGCCGAAAGACGCCCGGCAGCGGCTCTTACCTCCGGAGAGCATCCTACCTTCGTCTTTCGCGTCTTTTGTAGTCTACATCTTAGCAAAACGCTTTTCCACTATGTCTGGCTAGGAAAACCCGTGCCAGCACAGAAAACATCTCCCATCGTGTTCTAGAAGTTGCACGGATGTCTGCCAAGTGTTTGGGAGGAAGAAAAGAAAAGTTGTCCAAAACAGCTTCCAATCGAATGTTCCTGTGATTGGAAAAGTCAGGAGAGTGCAAAGGTACTGTTTTCTATCAGTTGGCAAGGTGCGCACACAATCCCAGTGTTGTACAGCTTGCTTCTTCACCTTCCCGAAGCTGCCGCTTTCGCCGGCTGCCGGAGCCCAAGAAGCGGCTTCTTCGCGCAAAGACGATTGTGCCGCTCACAGTGCTCTCCTTAGCGCAGCTTCTGCCGAAAGACGCCCGGCAGCGGCTCTTACCTCCTGAGAGTGGCAGCTTCGGGAAGATGAAGAAGCAAGCTGTACAACACTGGGATTGTGTGCGCACCTTGCCAACTGATAGAAAACAGTACCTTTGCACTCTCCTGACTTTTCCAATCACATGAACATTCGATTGGAAGCTGTTTTGGACAACTTTTCTTTTCTTCCTCCCAAACACTTGGCAGACATCCGTGCAACTTCTAGAACACGATGGGAGATGTTTTCTGTGCTGGCACGGGTTTTCCTAGCCAGACATAGTGGAAAAGCGTTTTGCTAAGATGTAGACTACAAAAGACGCGAAAGACGAAGGTAGGATGCTCTCCGGAGGTAAGAGCCGCTGCCGGGCGTCTTTCGGCAGAAGCCGCGCTAAGGAGAGCCCTGTGAGCGGCACAATCGTCTTTGCGCGAAGAAGCCGCTTCTTCGGCTCCGGCAGCCGGCGAGAGCGGCAGCTTCGGGAAGGTGAAGAAGCAAGCTGTACAACACTGGGATTGTGTGCGCACCTTGCCAACTGATAGAAAACAGTACCTTTGCACTCTCCTGACTTTTCCAATCACAGGAACATTCGATTGGAAGCTGTTTTGGACAACTTTTCTTTTCTTCCTGCCAAACACTTGGCAGACATCCGTGCAACTTCTAGAACACGATGGGAGATGTTTTCTGTGCTGGCACAGTTTTTCCTAGCCAGACATAGTGGAAAAGCGTTTTGCTAAGATGTAGACTACAAAAGACGCGAAAGACGAAGGTAGGATGCTCTCCGGAGGTAAGAGCCGCTGCCGGGCGTCTTTCGGCAGAAGCCGCGCTAAGGAGAGCACTGTGAGCGGCACAATCGTCTTTGCGCGAAGAAGCCGCTTCTTCGGCTCCGGCAGCCGGCGAGAGCGGCAGCTTCGGGAAGGTGAAGAAGCAAGCTGTACAACACTGGGATTGTGTGCGCACCTTGCCAACTGATAGAAAACAGTATCTTTGCACTCTCCTGACTTTTCCAATCACAGGAACATTCGATTGGAAGCTGTTTTGGACAACTTTTCTTTTCTTCCTGCCAAACACTTGGCAGACATCCGTGCAACTTCTAGAACACGATGGGAGATGTTTTCTGTGCTGGCACAGTTTTTCCTAGCCAGACATAGTGGAAAAGCTTTTTGCCGAGGTGTAGATGAGAAGAGGAGCTAAAGACGAAGGTAGGATGCTCTCCGGAGGTAAGAGCCGCTGCCGGGCGTCTTTCGGCAGAAGCCGCGCTAAGGAGAGCCCTGTGAGCGGCACAATCGTCTTTGCGCGAAGAAGCCGCTTCTTGGGCTCCGGCAGCCGGCGAGAGCGGCAGCTTCGGGAAGGTGAAGAAGCAAGCTGTACAACACTGGGATTGTGTGCGCACCTTGCCAACTGATAGAAAACAGTACCTTTGCACTCTCCTGACTTTTCCAATCACAGGAACATTCGATTGGAAGCTGTTTTGGACAACTTTTCTTTTCTTCCTGCCAAACACTTGGCAGACATCCGTGCAACTTCTAGAACACGATGGGAGATGTTTTCTGTGCTGGCACAGTTTTTCCTAGCCAGACATAGTGGAAAAGCGTTTTGCTAAGATGTAGACTACAAAAGACGCGAAAGACGAAGGTAGGATGCTCTCCGGAGGTAAGAGCCGCTGCCGGGCGTCTTTCGGCAGAAGCCGCGCTAAGGAGAGCCCTGTGAGCGGCACAATCGTCTTTGCGCGAAGAAGCCGCTTCTTGGGCTCCGGCAGCCGGCGAGAGCGGCAGCTTCGGGAAGGTGAAGAAGCAAGCTGTACAACACTGGGATTGTGTGCGCACCTTGCCAACTGATAGAAAACAGTACCTTTGCACTCTCCTGACTTTTCCAATCACATGAACATTCGATTGGAAGCTGTTTTGGACAACTTTTCTTTTCTTCCTGCCAAACACTTGGCAGACATCCGTGCAACTTCTAGAACACGATGGGAGATGTTTTCTGTGCTGGCACGGGTTTTCCTAGCCAGACATAGTGGAAAAGCGTTTTGCTAAGATGTAGACTACAAAAGACGCGAAAGACGAAGGTAGGATGCTCTCCGGAGGTAAGAGCCGCTGCCGGGCGTCTTTCGGCAGAAGCCGCGCTAAGGAGAGCCCTGTAAGCGGCACAATCGTCTTTGCGCGAAGAAGCCGCTTCTTGGGCTCCGGCAGCCGGCGAGAGCGGCAGCTTCGGGAAGGTGAAGAAGCAAGCTGTACAACACTGGGATTGTGTGCGCACCTTGCCAACTGATAGAAAACAGTACCTTTGCACTCTCCTGACTTTTCCAATCACAGGAACATTCGATTGGAAGCTGTTTTGGACAACTTTTCTTTTCTTCCTGCCAAACACTTGGCAGACATCCGTGCAACTTCTAGAACACGATGGGAGATGTTTTCTGTGCTGGCACAGTTTTTCCTAGCCAGACATAGTGGAAAAGCGTTTTGCTAAGATGTAGACTACAAAAGACGAGAAAGACGAAGGTAGGATGCTCTCCGGAGGTAAGAGCCGCTGCCGGGCGTCTTTCGGCAGAAGCCGCGCTAAGGAGAGCACTGTGAGCGGCACAATCGTCTTTGCGCGAAGAAGCCGCTTCTTCGGCTCCGGCAGCCGGCGAGAGCGGCAGCTTCGGGAAGGTGAAGAAGCAAGCTGTACAACACTGGGATTGTGTGCGCACCTTGCCAACTGATAGAAAACAGTATCTTTGCACTCTCCTGACTTTTCCAATCACAGGAACATTCGATTGGAAGCTGTTTTGGACAACTTTTCTTTTCTTCCTGCCAAACACTTGGCAGACATCCGTGCAACTTCTAGAACACGATGGGAGATGTTTTCTGTGCTGGCACAGTTTTTCCTAGCCAGACATAGTGGAAAAGCGTTTTGCTAAGATGTAGACTACAAAAGACGCGAAAGACGAAGGTAGGATGCTCTCCGGAGGTAAGAGCCGCTGCCGGGCGTCTTTCGGCAGAAGCCGCGCTAAGGAGAGCACTGTGAGCGGCACAATCGTCTTTGCGCGAAGAAGCCGCTTCTTGGGCTCCGGCAGCCGGCGAGAGCGGCAGCTTCGGGAAGGTGAAGAAGCAAGCTGTACAACACTGGGATTGTGTGCGCACCTTGCCAACTGATAGAAAACAGTACCTTTGCACTCTCCTGACTTTTCCAATCACAGGAACATTCGATTGGAAGCTGTTTTGGACAACTTTTCTTTTCTTCCTGCCAAACACTTGGCAGACATCCGTGCAACTTCTAGAACACGATGGGAGATGTTTTCTGTGCTGGCACAGTTTTTCCTAGCCAGACATAGTGGAAAAGCGTTTTGCTAAGATGTAGACTACAAAAGACGCGAAAGACGAAGGTAGGATGCTCTCCGGAGGTAAGAGCCGCTGCCGGGCGTCTTTCGGCAGAAGCCGCGCTAAGGAGAGCCCTGTAAGCGGCACAATCGTCTTTGCGCGAAGAAGCCGCTTCTTGGGCTCCGGCAGCCGGCGAGAGCGGCAGCTTCGAGAAGGTGAAGAAGCAAGCTGTACAACACTGGGATTGTGTGCGCACCTTGCCAACTGATAGAAAACAGTACCTTTGCACTCTCCTGACTTTTCCAATCACAGGAACATTCGATTGGAAGCTGTTTTGGACAACTTTTCTTTTCTTCCTGCCAAACACTTGGCAGACATCCGTGCAACTTCTAGAAAACGATGGGAGATGTTTTCTGTGCTGGCACGGGTTTTCCTAGCCAGACATAGTGGAAAAGCGTTTTGCTAAGATGTAGACTACAAAAGACGCGAAAGACGAAGGTAGGATGCTCTCCGGAGGTAAGAGCCGCTGCCGGGCGTCTTTCGGCAGAAGCCGCGCTAAGGAGAGCCCTGTAAGCGGCACAATCGTCTTTGCGCGAAGAAGCCGCTTCTTGGGCTCCGGCAGCCGGCGAGAGCGGCAGCTTCGGGAAGGTGAAGAAGCAAGCTGTACAACACTGGGATTGTGTGCGCACCTTGCCAACTGATAGAAAACAGTACCTTTGCACTCTCCTGACTTTTCCAATCACAGGAACATTCGATTGGAAGCTGTTTTGGACAACTTTTCTTTTCTTCCTGCCAAACACTTGGCAGACATCCGTGCAACTTCTAGAACACGATGGGAGATGTTTTCTGTGCTGGCACAGTTTTTCCTAGCCAGACATAGTGGAAAAGCGTTTTGCTAAGATGTAGACTACAAAAGACGCGAAAGACGAAGGTAGGATGCTCTCCGGAGGTAAGAGCCGCTGCCGGGCGTCTTTCGGCAGAAGCCGCGCTAAGGAGAGCACTGTGAGCGGCACAATCGTCTTTGCGCGAAGAAGCCGCTTCTTGGGCTCCGGCAGCCGGCGAGAGCGGCAGCTTCGGGAAGGTGAAGAAGCAAGCTGTACAACACTGGGATTGTGTGCGCACCTTGCCAACTGATAGAAAACAGTACCTTTGCACTCTCCTGACTTTTCCAATCACAGGAACATTCGATTGGAAGCTGTTTTGGACAACTTTTCTTTTCTTCCTGCCAAACACTTGGCAGACATCCGTGCAACTTCTAGAACACGATGGGAGATGTTTTCTGTGCTGGCACAGTTTTTCCTAGCCAGACATAGTGGAAAAGCGTTTTGCTAAGATGTAGACTACAAAAGACGCGAAAGACGAAGGTAGGATGCTCTCCGGAGGTAAGAGCCGCTGCCGGGCGTCTTTCGGCAGAAGCCGCGCTAAGGAGAGCACTGTGAGCGGCACAATCGTCTTTGCGCGAAGAAGCCGCTTCTTGGGCTCCGGCAGCCGGCGAGAGCGGCAGCTTCGGGAAGGTGAAGAAGCAAGCTGTACAACACTGGGATTGTGTGCGCACCTTGCCAACTGATAGAAAACAGTACCTTTGCACTCTCCTGACTTTTCCAATCACAGGAACATTCGATTGGAAGCTGTTTTGGACAACTTTTCTTTTCTTCCTGCCAAACACTTGGCAGACATCCGTGCAACTTCTAGAACACGATGGGAGATGTTTTCTGTGCTGGCACAGTTTTTCCTAGCCAGACATAGTGGAAAAGCGTTTTGCTAAGATGTAGACTACAAAAGACGCGAAAGACGAAGGTAGGATGCTCTCCGGAGGTAAGAGCCGCTGCCGGGCGTCTTTCGGCAGAAGCCGCGCTAAGGAGAGCACTGTGAGCGGCACAATCGTCTTTGCGCGAAGAAGCCGCTTCTTGGGCTCCGGCAGCCGGCGAGAGCGGCAGCTTCGGGAAGGTGAAGAAGCAAGCTGTACAACACTGGGATTGTGTGCGCACCTTGCCAACTGATAGAAAACAGTACCTTTGCACTCTCCTGACTTTTCCAATCACAGGAACATTCGATTGGAAGCTGTTTTGGACAACTTTTCTTTTCTTCCTGCCAAACACTTGGCAGACATCCGTGCAACTTCTAGAACACGATGGGAGATGTTTTCTGTGCTGGCACAGTTTTTCCTAGCCAGACATAGTGGAGAAGCGTTTTGCTAAGATGTAGACTACAAAAGACGCGAAAGACGAAGGTAGGATGCTCTCCGGAGGTAAGAGCCGCTGCCGGGCGTCTTTCGGCAGAAGCCGCGCTAAGGAGAGCCCTGTGAGCGGCACAATCGTCTTTGCGCGAAGAAGCCGCTTCTTGGGCTCCGGCAGCCGGCGAGAGCGGCAGCTTCGGGAAGGTGAAGAAGCAAGCTGTACAACACTGGGATTGTGTGCGCACCTTGCCAACTGATAGAAAACAGTACCTTTGCACTCTCCTGACTTTTCCAATCACAGGAACATTCGATTGGAAGCTGTTTTGGACAACTTTTCTTTTCTTCCTGCCAAACACTTGGCAGACATCCGTGCAACTTCTAGAACACGATGGGAGATGTTTTCTGTGCTGGCACAGTTTTTCCTAGCCAGACATAGTGGAAAAGCGTTTTGCTAAGATGTAGACGACAAGAGAGGCTAAAGAGTGGATGTTAGCAAATGACACCCATCTTCAAAAAAGGCAATTAAGAGGACTCGCCATAGTACAAACCAGCCAGCCTCTTTTTTATCCCCAGGAAGTTGATGAAGCAGCTCTTCCTGGAAATCCTTGCCAGGCACATGACAGATGACCAAATAATGTAGTTAGCATGATTTTTCAGGGGAATTTCATGCTGAACATCACTTTAAACTCCTCTGATGAATCAACTTGACTGGTAGATGAAGGGAATATTATCTGCCTGGGCTTCAGGGAGGTTTTTGACATACCTCTACATGGCATCACACATACATATGGAAGCAATAGTGCAAAGGGGAGGGAATCAGTGTCTTTTCAGTGATGCTGAGGGAAAAGACAAGAGGCAGTGGGCACACACTGAAATACAGGAGATTGCCTTTGAACATCAGTAAATGTTTCTTTACTGTCAGGGTGACTGAACCACGGCACAGACTGCCCAGAAAGATTGTGGAGCCTGGATCTTTGAAGACATTAAAAGTACACCCAGATAGAATCCTGGGCAAGAGGCTCTAGGTATCCTGGTTTAGGCAGGGGGGTTGGGCCTGGTTAGCCCCACCAACCCCTTCCACTCTCTTTCATTCTGTGCTAGTGAATTCTCTTCAAGATGCATTTCAAAGCACTGGCATGACAAAGTTCTGTGCAGACAGAGATCCAAATGGACATGGCATCTAAGTTCCTTAAGCAGTGGTCAAGAAGAATGTAAAACTCTGGCACAAGTGTCTCTTCCCTAACTGAATCCCTTTCATGGGAAAATTCCCAGCTCTAGAAAGATCTTCTGATACGCATGCTTAAGACTGACACTGGCTGAGCAAATTTCTCCCTATGTATATCTAAGACCAGTTAGGATCTTCACCCAAAGTGCTGTCAACATAGTCACAGAATGCCTATTGTTAAGAAGTGACAGCTTCCATCAGAATGGCAGCTATTGGTCCACAAAATGGATTAATGGATGGGAATTATCTACGTGGGTTAAAAACAAAAATAAAGAGTTGGTCTTTATTTATCAATTTCATGGCAATATTGATAAGGGAAGAAAAAGATCTAAGTCCTTGACTTTCTGGACTCGAGGAAAGATTTTAAAAATTCCTTGTAAAAATGTATGATCACAATCAGACTATTGAAACCATTTTAGTTGGGAACAAAGTTCCAAAATTGTCTAGATAGTGGCAAAGAAGCCAAGAAAATAGGAAAGAAACAAAAAGAGAGCAAAAGAGTCAGCTTCAGTGTACAAGCTCGTTCTAGAAGTAGTCTGCTGGGAAAAGGAACCCCCAGCTAAATTTCCAATGTATTCCTGCGCTTGATTCAGTAACTGGTCAATGTAAAAACCAATCCTTTTGTACAACTTCTTCCAGCAACAAAAACTCCAACAGGTTGACACTACCATCATGCCTGTTCCAGACATATTTAAAAGAGAAATGATGATTTTCTTGAAAACCTACTTACATAAAAGTTGCAAGATGGTGGAGGGATTCCCACATCCTCCTTCCTCCATCTGGCTTGAAAGTATATTTGATAAAATATGCAACAAAGCACATGATTTATAAGGGAGAGTCAAATGGATGATTTGGGAATCGATCTCTTGTTGATAGTAAACTTCATATCCACTCGGTGTGACCTTTTTAAAACAAAATGTGGAGCTGAGGCATGAATCTGCCACAACAATTGTAAAGCAAACATACACACTCCCCTTCATATGCCCCCCCCTCCACACACACCTAGGCACACACAGAGATCAGCATAGCAGATCATGAACACCTTGGAAAAGACTGAAATGCTAAATGCCTCTCTTGATGGGCAAAAGAGCTGGTGCAGTAATTCAAATGCCTGGTACAAAAATTCTGTTTAATATTTAGCTCCTATTTAAAACACAGCTTTTCATTTCATTCTATTTACAGAATATTTTCATTTCATTTGTTTCTTTAAAATTACTTAGTTCTCACCTGTTGTATGTCTAGGAATATTTTCTTCCAAAAATAGAAAAAAATAGATGATATCTTTTCAGCAGAAAACATTGGTTGATACAATTTTAAACCATCATGATATGGAAGAATTCTTCTGTCCCTCTCGAAGGTGGAAGAAGCATTTGGATCACAGATCATCTACAATGAAATACTTGACATGTTTAAGATGCTTTCAATCAATTTTGATCGTCAATTGCTTATTTGTTGTAAACAGTAATTTTTCAGTGAAGGGAAAGCGTGTGTGGTATATCTACATGATATGTTCAAAGGCAGTTCCTACTAATGGCCAGGCTGAATTCCAGTAAATAATGTCCCGAATGATATTTTGCCGCCTTCTTTGGCACTTCATGAAATCTTACCCCGATGAAGTGCTGAAACACAGAGATTTTCTCTTAGAGAGTGTCTCATGTTGTAACCTATCCCATGGATTTTATGCTGTAATTCTTATCTCTTTTAAAATTTACTATCTTCTGTACAGTTTTCATGAAACTTTCTGTTACAGTAGTGAATAGCACAGATAAATGTCATTTTGTACAACTTTGAATTTACCCCAAGAGCTGAGAGAAAACTTGATCCTATACTTCAATCCGAGTTTCTTCTATAGTCCAACTTTGTTTCTCTACCATCAAGCTTCTCCTTTGTTGCTGCTCCAAGCCCCGTCCAAGGTGACCTTGAATACTTTCAGGGATGGGACACCCACAACTTCTCTGGGCAACCTGTTCCAGTGTTCCAGCACTCCCACAGTAAAAAAGGCCTTCCTTTCATCTAATATGTGTAGGAAATCATAAATCTAGGCATAGAAGCTTGGAGTGCAAATTTGAAATTCTTTGGATTTGAAGCACATTTTATATGAATACTGACTTACAGATGACTAAAAGATGTTGATGGGCATTTGAGCTGACAAGTTTTGAAAAAGTGCACGGAAATTAAAATTGAAACCACTAAAATTAAAAACTCCTTGCCATTTTCTTTTTCCTCTCCTATTCAAAATTGCATATGTCAGATATCAGTGCTTCATGCAAACCTCTCAGATGCTCTCAGAGAAAAAGCTTTTCTTTCAGACTAAGTTGCGGTTGACGTAGAACACTAGCAGGAGTGAAAGATTTTCTGGGCATCGGGGCAGCCCGTTCTCCTTGGATTTGTGTGCAGAATGCATTTTATCCAAACTGGAAAATAGATCCCAGCTCTGTTCTATTCATCATCCTTACTTCATCAGGCCAGAAGATTCTGTGAAAAGTAGCCTGTGGACCTTGAAGACAGCGCATGTGAACCAGATGAGAGGTGATAGAGAAGTTGAGGGAGAGAAGAAAGAGCATGAGGCTGAAACCAGAAAGTATTTCTCCACGTGATCATGGAAGATGGCAGGAGCCACTTGGTACTATCAAACCAGCCCAACTTGGCACTTGTGCCACCTTGGGTCTGGGAGCCATGTTGCATATCGTGCATTTTAAGGAGCCAGCTGGCCACACCCAGCCATATGCCCCCAAACACAAACCAAGGCCCTTTTCTCTGGCAAACAAAACTCAGCTGCCCTGCTTCTGGATGGCAGATTGCAGGAGCCACTTGGTACTATCAAACCAGCCCAACTTGGCACTGGTGCCACCATGGGTCTGGTCACCATCCTGCCTATTGTAGCTTTTCAGGAGCCAGCCGGTCACTCTCAGCCATAGGCCCCCAAACACAAACCTCGGCCCGTTTCTCTGGAAAACAAAAGTAAGCTGCCCCGCTTCTGCATGGCAGATTGCAGGAGCTACTTAGTACTATCAAATCAGCCCGACTTGGCACAGGTGCCACCTTGGATCTGGGAACCATCCTGTGTATCGTGGATTTTCAGGGGCCAGCCGGCCACTCTCAGCCATATGCCCCCAAACACAAACCACGGACCTTTTCTCTGGCAAACAAAAATCAGCTGCCCCACTTCTGGATGGCAGATTGCAGGAGCCACTTGGGACTATCACACCAGCACAACATGGCACTGCTGCCACCTTGGATCTGGGAACAATCCTGCGTATCGTACATATTCAGGAACCAGCCGAACACTCCCAGCCATATGCCCCCAAACACAAACCTCGGCCCTTTTCTCTGGCAAACAAAACTCAACTGCCCCTCTTCTGGATGGCAAATTGCAGGACGCACTTGGTACTACAAAAAGAGCCCGACTTGGCAGTGGTGCCACCTTGGCTCTGGGAACCATCCTGCGTATCGAGCATTTTAAGGAGCCAGCCGGCAATTCCCAGCCGTATGCCCCAAAAAGAAACCATGGACCTTTTCTCTGGCAAAAAAAACTCAGCTGTCCCGCTTCTGGATGGCAGATTGCAGGAGTCACTTTGAACCATACAACCAGCCTTACTTGGCACTGGTGCCACCTTGGATCTGGGAACCATCCTGCCTATCGTTGATTTTCAGGGGCCAGCCGGCCACTCTCAGCCATAGGCCCCCAAACACAAACCACAGCCCTTTTCTCTAGCAAACAAAATTTAGCTGCCCCGCTTCTGGATGGCAAATTGCAGAAGCCACTGGGTACTACAAAAACAGCCCGACTTGGCACTGGTGCCACCTTGCGTCTGGTTACCATGCGGCGTATCGTGCATTTTAAGGAGCCAGGTGGCCACTCCCAGCCATATGCCCCCAAACACAACCCACGGCCCTTTTCTCTGGCAAACAAAACTCAGCTGCCCCGCTTCTGGATGGCAGATTGCAGGAGACACTTGGTACTATCAAACCAGCCCGACTTGGCATTGGTGCCACCTTTGGTCTGGGAACCATCCTGCGTATTGTGGATTGTCAGGAGACAGCCGACCACTCTCGGCCACAGACCCCAATCAAAAACAAAGGTCCGTTTCCCTGGCAAAAAAAACTCAGCTGCCCCGCTTCTGGATGGGAGATTGCAGGAGGCACTTTACACTGTCAAACGAGACCCACTTGGCACTGGTGCCACCTTGGGTCTGGGAACCATGCTGCGTATCGTGGATTTTCAGGAGCCAGCCGGCCACTGCCAGCCACAGGCCCCCAAACACAAACCACAGCCTTTTTCTCTGGCAAACAAAACTCAGCTGCCCCGCTTCTGGATGGCAGATTGCAGGAGCCACTTGGTACTATCAAACCAGCCCGACTTGGCACTGGTGCCACCTTGGGTCTGGGAACCATCCTGCCTATCGTGGATTTTAAGGAGCCAGCCGGCTACTCCCAGCCACAGGCCCCCAACAAAAACCACGGCCCTTTTTTCTGGCAAACAAAACTTAGCTGCCTCACTTCTGGATGGCAGATTGCCGGAGCCACTTGGTACTATCAAACCAGCCCGACTTGCCACTGGTGCCACCTTGGGTCTGGGAACCATCCTGCGTATCGTGGATTCTAAGGAGCCAGCCGGCCACTCCCAGCCACAGGCCCCCAAACAAAATCAACGGCGCTGTTCCCTGGAAAACAAAACATGCCTGCCAACTTTTTGATGGAGTTTGCAGGAGCCACTTGGTACTATCAAACCAGCCCAACTTGGCACTGGTGCCACCATGGGTCATGTAAACATCCTGCGTATCGTGGATTCTTAGGAGCCAGCCGGCCACTCCTAGCCACAGGCCCCCAAACAAAAACCTAGGCCTATTTCTCTGGCAAACAAAAGTAAGCTGCCCCGCTTCTGGATGGCAGATTGCAGGAGACACTTGGGACTATCAAACCAGCCGAACTTGGCACTGGTGCCACCTCTGGTCTGGGAACCATCCTGCGTATCTTGTGTTCTAAGGAGCCAGCCGGCCACTCCCAGCCACAGTCCCCCAAACACAAACAACGGCGCTTTTCCCTGGAAAACAAAACTGGCCTGCCAACTTTTTGATGGCAGATTGCAGGAGCCACTTGGTACCATCAAACCAGCCCAACTTGGCACTGGTGCCACCTTGGGTCTGGGAACCATCCTGCCTATTGTAGCTTTTCAGGAGCCAGCCTGTCACTCCTAGCCCTAGGCCCCCAGTCATAAACCTCGGCCCGTTTCCCTGGCACACAAAAGTAAGCTACCCCGCTTCAGGATGGCAGATTGCAGGAGCCACTTTGCACCATCAAACTAGCCCGACGTGGCACTGGTGCCACCTTGGGTCTGGGAACCATCCTGCGTATCGTGTGTTCTAAGGAGCCAGCCGGCCACTCCCAGCCACAGTCCCCCAAACACAAACAACGGTGCTTTTCCCTGGAAAAGAAAACTGGCCTGCCAACTTTTTGATGGCAGATTGCAGGTGCTATTTAGTACTATCAAACCAGCCCGACTTGGCACTGGTGCCACCTCTGGTCTGGGAACCATCCTGCCTATCGTGGATTTTCAGGGGCCAGACGGCCACTCTCAGCCATATGCCCCCAAAAAAAAACCACGGCCCTTTTCTCTGATAAACAAAACTCAACTGCCCCTCTTCTGGATGGCAAATTTTAGGACGCACTTTGTACTACGAAAACCGCCCGACTTGGCACTGGTGCCACCTTGGGTCAGGGAACCATCCTGCCTATCGTAGCTTTTTAAGGAGCCAGCAGGCCACGCCCAGCCATATACCCCCAAAAACAAACCACGGACCATTTCTCTTGGAAACAAAAATCTGCTGCCCTGCGTCTGGATGGCAGATCGCAGGAGCCACTTTGCACCATCAAACCAGCCCGACTTGGCACTGGTGCCACCTCAGGTCTGGGAACCATCCTGCATATCGTGGATTCTAAGGAGCCAGCCGGCCACTCCCACCCACAGGCCCCCAAACACAAACAACGGCGCTTTTCCCTGGAAAACAAAACTCGCCTGCCAAGTTTTTGATGGCAGATTGCAGGAGCCACTTGGTACTATCAAACCAGCCCAACTTGGCACTGGTGCTACCATGGGTCTGGTCACCATCCTGCCTATCGTAGCTTTTCAGGAGCCAGCCGGTCACTCCCAGCCATAGGCCCCCAGTCACAAACCTCGGCCCGTTTCCCTGGCAAACAAAAGTAAGCTGCCCCGCTTCTGGATGGCAGATTGCAGGACGCACTTGGTACTATCAAACCAGCCCAACTTGGCACTGGTGCCACCTTGGGTTGGGAACCATCCGGCGTATCGTGTGTTGAAAGGAGCCAGCCGGCCACTCCCAGCCACAGGCCTCCAAACAAAAACAACGGCGCTTTTCCCTGGAAAACAAAACTCAACTGCCCTTCTTCTGGATGGAAAATTGCAGGACGCACTTGGTACTACAAAAACAGCCAAACTAGGCAATGGTGCCACCATGGATCTGGGAACCATCCTGCGTATCGAGCTTCTTAAGGAGCCAGCCGGCCACTCCCAGCCATATGCCCCCAAAAACAAACCACGGAACTTTACTCTGGCAAACAAAGATCCGCTGCCCCGCGTCAGGATGGCACATTGCAGGAGCCACTTGGTACTATCAAACGAGCCCGACTTGGCCCTGGTGCCACCTTGAGTCTGGGAACCATCCTGCGTATTGTGGATTGTCAGTAGCCAGTCGACCATTCTCGGCCACAGACCCCAATCAAAAACAACGGCCGGTTCACAGGCAAAAGAACTCAGCTGCCCCGTTTCTGGATGGGAGATTGCATGAGGCACTTGACACTGTCAAACCAGCCCCACTTGGCACTGGTGCCATCTTGGGTCTGGGAACCATGCTGCGTATCATGGATTTTCAGGAGCCAGCTGGCCACTGCCAGCCACAGGCCCCCAAAAACAAAGCTCGGCCCGTTTCCCTGGCAAACAAAAGTAAGCTACCCCGCTTCTGGATGGCAGATTGCAGGAACCACTTGGTACTATCAAACCAGCCCGACTTGGCACTGGTGCCATCTTGGGTCTGGGAACCATCCTGCGTATCGTGGATTCTAAGGAGCCAGCCGGCCACTCCCAGCCACAGGCCCGCAAACACAAACAACGGCGCTTTTCCCTGGAAAACAAAACTCGCCTGACAACGTTTTGATGGCAGATTGCAGGAGCCACTTGGTACTATCAAACCAGCCCAACTTGGCACTGGTGCCACCATGGGTCTGGTCACCATCCTGCCTATCGTAGCTTTTCAGGACCTAGCCGGTCACTCCCAGCCATAGGCCTCCAGAAAAAAACCTCGGCCCGTTTCCCTGGCAAAAAAAAGTAAGCTACCCCGCTACTGGATGGCAGATTGCAGGAGCCACTTTGCACCATCAAACTAGCCCGACTTGGCACTGGTGCCACCTCTGGTCTGGGAACAATGCTGCGTATCGTGGATTCTAAGGAGCCAGCCGGCCACTCCCAGCCACAGGCCCCCAAACACAAACAACGGCGCTTTTTCCTGGAAAACAAAACTCGCCTGCCAACTTTTTGATGGCAGATTGCAGGAGCCACTTGGTACTATCAAACCAGCCCAACTTGGCACTGGTGCCACCATGGGTCTGGTCACCATCCTGCCTATCGTAGCTTTTCAGGACCTAGCAGGTCACTCCCAGCCATAGGCCCCCAGACACAAAGCTCGGCCCGTTTCCCTGGCAAACAAAAGTAAGCTGCCCCGCTTCTGGATGGCAGATTGCAGGAACCACTTGGTATAATCAAACCAGCCCAACTTGGCACTGGTGCCACCTTGGGTCTGGGAACCATCCTGCGTATCGTGGATTCTAAGGAGCCAGCCGGTCACTCCCAGCCACAGGCCCCCAAATACAAACAACAGCGCTTTTCCCTGGAAAACAAAACTCGCCTGCCAACTTTTTGATGGCAGATCGCAGGAGCCACTTGGTACTATCAAATCAGCCCAACTTGGCACTGGTGCCACCATGGGTCTGGTCACCATCCTGATTATCGTAGCTTTTCAGGAGCCAGCCGGTCACTCCCAGCCATAGGCCCCCAGACACAAAGCTCGGCCCGTTTCCCTGGCAAACAAAAGTAAGCTGCCCCGCTTCTGGATGGCAGATTGCAGGAGCCACTTTGCACCATCAAACTGGCCCGACTTGTCACTGGTGCCACCTCAGGTCTGGGAACCATCATGCGTATCGTGGATTCCAATTAGCAAGACGGCCACTCCCAGCCACAGGCCCCCAAACAAAAACAACGACGCTTTTCCCTGGAAAACAAAACTCGCCTGCCAACTTTTTGATGGCAGATTGCAGGAGCCACTTGGTACTATCAAACCAGCCCAACTTGGCACTGGTGCCACCATGGGTCTGGTCACCATCCTGCCTATCGTAGCTTTTCAGGAGCCAGCCGGTCACTCCCAGCCATAGGCCCCCAGACACAAACCTCGGCCCGTTTCCCTGGCAAACAAAAGTAAGCTGCCCCGCTTCTGGATGGCAGATTGCAGGATCCACTTGTTATTATCAAACCAGCCCGACTTGGTACTGGTGCCACCTCTGGTCTGGGAACCATCCTGCGTATCGTGGATTCTAAGGAGCCAGCCGGCCACTCCCAGCCACAGGCCCCCAAAAAAAAACAACGGCGCTTTTCCCTGGAAAACAAAACTCGCCTGCCAACATTTTGATGGCAGATTGCAGGAACCACTTGGTACTATCAAACCAGCCCAACTTGGCACTGGTGCCACCTCAGGTCTGGGAACCATCCGGCGTATCGTGTGTTGAAAGGAGCCAGCCGGCCACTCCAGCCACTGGCCCGCAGACACAAACAACGGCGCTTTTCCCTGGAAAACAAAACTCGCCTGCTGACTTTTTGATGGAAGATTGCAGGAGCAACTTTGTACTTTGAAATCAGCCGAACATGGCTCTGGTGCCACCATGGGTCTGGTCACCATCCTGCCTATCGTAGCTTTTCAGGAGCCAGCCGGTCACTCCCAGCCATAGACCCCAGACAAAAAGCTCGGCCCGTTTCCCTGGAAAACAAAAGTAAGCTGCCCCGCTTCTGGATGGCAGATTGCAGGAGCCACTTTGCACCATCAAACTAGCCCGACTTGGCACTGGTGCCACCTCAGGTCTGGGAACCATCCTGCGTATCGTGGATTCTAAGGAGCCAGCCGGCCACTCCCTGCCACAGGCCCTCAAACACAAACAACGGCGCTTTTCCCTGGAAAACAAAACTCGCCTGCCAAATTTTGATGGCAGATTGCAGGAGCCACTTGGTACTATCAAACCAGCCCAACTTGGCACTGGTGCCACCATGGGTCTGGTCACCATCCTGCCTATCGTAGATTTTCAGGACCTAGCCGGTCACTCCCAGCCATAGGCCCCCAGACACAAACCTCGGCCCGTTTCCGTGGCAAACAAAACTAAGCGGCGCCGCTTGTGGATGGCAGATTGCAGGACGCACTTGGTACTATCAAACCAGCCCAACTTGGCACTGGGGCCACCTTGGGTCTGGGAACCATCCTGCGTATCGTGGATTCTAAGGAGCCAGCCGGCTACTCCCAGCCACAGGTCCCCAACAAAAACCACGGCCCTTTTTTCTGGCAAACAAAACTTAGCTTCCTCACTTCTGGATGGCAGATTGCAGGAGCCACTTGGTACTATCAAACCAGCCCGACTTGGCACTGGTGCCACCTTGGGTCTGGGAACCATCCTGCGTATCGTGGTCTCTAAGGAGCCAGCCGGCCACTCCCAGCCACAGGCCCCCAAACAAAATCAACGGCGCTGTTCCCTGGAAAACAAAACACGCCTGCCAACTTTTTGATGGAGTTTGCAGGAGCCAATGGTACTATCAAACCAGCCCAACTTGGCACTGGTGCCACCATGGGTCTGGTAAACATCCTGCGTATCGTGGATTCTTAGGAGCCAGCCGGCCACTCCTAGCCACAGGCCCCCAAACAAAAACCTAGGCCTATTTCTCTGGCAAACAAAAGTAAGCTGCCCCGCTTCTGGATGGCAGATTTCAGGAGACACTTGGGACTATCAAACCAGCCCAACTTGGCACTGGTGCCACCTCTGGTCTGGGAACCATCCTGCGTATCTTGTGTTCTAAGGAGCCAGCCGGCCACTCCCAGCCACAGTCCCCCAAACACAAACAACGGCGCTTTTCCCTGGAAAACAAAACTGGCCTGCCAACTTTTTGATGGCAGATTGCAGGAGCCACTTGGTACCATCAAACCAGCCCAACTTGGCACTGGTGCCACCTTGGGTCTGGGAACCATCCTGCCTATTGTAGCTTTTCAGGAGCCAGCCTGTCACTCCTAGCCCTAGGCCCCCAGTCATAAACCTCGGCCCGTTTCCCTGGCACACAAAAGTAAGCTACCCCGCTTCAGGATGGCAGATTGCAGGAGCCACTTTTCACCATCAAACCAGCCCGACGTGGCACTGGTGCCACCTTGGGTCTGGGAACCATCCTGCGTATCGTGTGTTCTAAGGAGCCAGCCGGCCACTCCCAGCCACAGTCCCCCAAACACAAACAACGGTGCTTTTCCTTGGAAAACAAAACTGGCCTGCCAACTTTTTGATGGCAGATTGCAGGTGCTATTTAGTACTATCAAACCAGCCCGACTTGGCACTGGTGCCACCTCTGGTCTGGGAACCATCCTGCCTATCGTGGATTTTCAGGGGCCAGACGGCCACTCTCAGCCATATGCCCCCAGACACAAAGCTCTGCCCGTTTCCCTGGCAAACAAAAGTAAGCTACCCCGCTTCTGGATGGCAGATTGCAGGAGCCACTTGGTACTATCAAACCAGCCCAACTTGGCACTGGTGCCACCATGGGTCTGGTCACCATCCTGCCTATCGCAGCTTTTCAGGACCTAGCAGGTCACTCCCAGCCATAGGCCCCCAGACACAAACCTCGGCCCGTTTCCCTGGCAAACAAAAGTAAGCTGCCCCGCTTCTGGATGGCAGATTGCAGGACGCACTTGGTACTATCAAACTAGCCCGACTTGGCACTGGGGCCACCTTGGGTCTGGGAACCATCCTGCGTATCGTGGATTCTAAGGAGCCAGCCGGCTACTCCCAGCCACAGGTCCCCAACAAAAACCACGGCCCTTTTTTCTGGCAAACAAAACTTAGCTTCCTCACTTCTGGATGGCAGATTGCAGGAGCCACTTGGTACTATCAAACCAGCCCGACTTGGCACTGGTGCCACCTTGGGTCTGGGAACCATCCTGCGTATCGTGGTCTCTAAGGAGCCAGCCGGCCACTCCCAGCCACAGGCCCCCAAACAAAATCAACGGCGCTGTTCCCTGGAAAACAAAACACGCCTGCCAACTTTTTGATGGAGTTTGCAGGAGCCAATGGTACTATCAAACCAGCCCAACTTGGCACTGGTGCCACCATGGGTCTGGTAAACATCCTGCGTATCGTGGATTCTTAGGAGCCAGCCGGCCACTCCTAGCCACAGGCCCCCAAACAAAAACCTAGGCCTATTTCTCTGGCAAACAAAAGTAAGCTGCCCCGCTTCTGGATGGCAGATTGCAGGAGACACTTGGGACTATCAAACCAGCCCAACTTGGCACTGGTGCCACCTCTGGTCTGGGAACCATCCTGCGTATCTTGTGTTCTAAGGAGCCAGCCGGCCACTCCCAGCCACAGTCCCCCAAACACAAACAACGGCGCTTTTCCCTGGAAAACAAAACTGGCCTGCCAACTTTTTGATGGCAGATTGCAGGAGCCACTTGGTACCATCAAACCAGCCCAACTTGGCACTGGTGCCACCTTGGGTCTGGGAACCATCCTGCCTATTGTAGCTTTTCAGGAGCCAGCCTGTCACTCCTAGCCCTAGGCCCCCAGTCATAAACCTCGGCCCGTTTCCCTGGCACACAAAAGTAAGCTACCCCGCTTCAGGATGGCAGATTGCAGGAGCCACTTTTCACCATCAAACCAGCCCGACGTGGCACTGGTGCCACCTTGGGTCTGGGAACCATCCTGCGTATCGTGTGTTCTAAGGAGCCAGCCGGCCACTCCCAGCCACAGTCCCCCAAACACAAACAACGGTGCTTTTCCTTGGAAAACAAAACTGGCCTGCCAACTTTTTGATGGCAGATTGCAGGTGCTATTTAGTACTATCAAACCAGCCCGACTTGGCACTGGTGCCACCTCTGGTCTGGGAACCATCCTGCCTATCGTGGATTTTCAGGGGCCAGACGGCCACTCTCAGCCATATGCCCCCAGACACAAAGCTCTGCCCGTTTCCCTGGCAAACAAAAGTAAGCTACCCCGCTTCTGGATGGCAGATTGCAGGAGCCACTTGGTACTATCAAACCAGCCCAACTTGGCACTGGTGCCACCATGGGTCTGGTCACCATCCTGCCTATCGCAGCTTTTCAGGACCTAGCAGGTCACTCCCAGCCATAGGCCCCCAGACACAAACCTCGGCCCGTTTCCCTGGCAAACAAAAGTAAGCTGCCCCGCTTCTGGATGGCAGATTGCAGGACGCACTTGGTACTATCAAACCAGCCCAACTTGGCAAAGGTGCCACCTCTGGTCTGGGAACCATCCTGCGTATCGTGGATTCTAAGGAGCCAGCCGGCCACTCCCAGCCACAGGCCCTCAAACACAAACAACGGCGCTTTTCCCTGGAAAACAAAACTCGCCTGCCAACTTTTTGATGGCAGATTGCAGGAGCCACTTGGTACTATCAAACCAGCCCAACTTGGCACTGGTGCCACCATGGGTCTGGTCACCATCCTGCCTATCGTAGCTTTTCAGGAGCCAGCCGGTCACTCCCAGCCATAGGTCCCCAGTCACAAACCTCGGCCCGTTTCCCTGGCAAACAAAAGTAAGCTGCCCCGCTTCTGGATGGCAGATTGCAGGAGCCCCTTGGTACTATCAAACCAGCCCGACTTGGAACTGGTGCCACCTCTGGTCTGGGAACCATGCTGCGTAACACAGATTCTAAGGCGCCAGTCGGCCACTCCCAGCCACAAGCCCCCAAACACAAACAACGGCGCTATTCTCTGGCAAACAAAACTCCACTGCCCCTCTTCTGGATGGCAAATTGCAGGACGCACTTGGTACTATAAAAACAGCCCGACTTGGCACTGGTGCCACCTTGGGTCTCGGAACCATCCTGCGTATCGATCTTTTTAATGAGACAGCCGGCCACTCCAAGCCATATGCCCCCAAACACAACCCACGGCCCTTTTCTCTGGCAAACAAAACTCAACTGCACCGCTTCTGGATGGCAGATTGCAGGAGCCACTTGGTACTATCAAACCAGCCCGACTTGGCACTGGTGCCACCTTGGGTCTGGGAACCATCCTGCGTATTGTGGGTTGTCAGGAGCCAGCCGAACACTCTCGGCCACAGACCCCAATCAAAAACAACGGCCCGTTTCACAGGCAAACAAAACTCAACTGCCCCTCTTCTGGATGGCAAATTTTAGGACGCACTTTGTACTACGAAAACCGCCCGACGTGGCACTGGTGCCACCTTGTGTCAGGGAACCATCCTGCATATCGAGCTTTTTAAGGAGCCAGCCGGCCACGCTGAGCCATATACCCCCAAAAACAAACCACGGACCATTTCTCATGGAAACAAAAATCCGCTGCCCCGCGTCTGGATGGCAGATTGCAGGAGCCACTTTGCACCATCAAACCAGCCCGACTTGGCACTGGTGCCACCTTGGGTCTGGGAACAATCCTGCATATCGTGGATTCTAAGGAGCCAGCCGGCCACTCCCAGCCACAGGCCCCCAAACACAAACAACGGCGCTTTTCCCTGGAAAACAAAACTCGCCTGCCAGCTTTTTGATGGCAGATTGCAGGAGCCACTTGGTACTATCAAATCATCCCAACTTGGTACTGGTGCCACTATGGGTCTGGGAACCATCCTGCCTATTGTAGCATTTCAGGAGCCAGCCGGTCACTCCCAGCCATAGGCCCCCAGACACAAACCTCGGACCGTTTCCCTGGCAAACAAAATTAAGCTGCCCCGATTCTGGATGGCAGATTGCAGGAGCCACTTGGTAGTGTCAAACCAGCCCGACTTGGCACTGGTGCCACCTTGGGTCTGGGAACCATCCTGCGTATCGTGGATTCTAAGCAGCCACCCGGCCATTCTGAGCCACAGGCGCCCAAACACAAAATACGGCGCTTTTCCCTGGAAAACAAAACTCGCCTGCCAACATTTTGATGGCAGATTGCAGGAGGCACATGGTACTATCAGACCAGGCAAACATGGCACTGGTGCCACCTTGGCTCTGGGAACCATCCTGCCTATCGTGGATTTTCAGGGGCCAGCCGGCCAATCTCAGCCATATGGATCCAAACACATACCACGGCCCTTTTCTCTGACAAACAAAACTCAACTGCCCCTCTTCTGGATGGCAAATTGCAGGACGCACTTGGTACTACGAAAACAGCCCGACTTGGCACTGATGCCACCTTGGGTCAGGGAACAATCCTGCGTATCGATCTTTTTATGGAGCCAGCCGGCCACGTCCAGCCATATACCCCCAAAAAAAAACCACGGAACTTTTCTCCAGCAAACAAAAATCCGCTGCCCCGCGTCTGAATGGCAGATTTCAGGAGCTATTTAGTATTATCAAACCAGCCCGACTTGGCACTGGTGCCACCATGAGTCTGGTAACCATCCTGCCTATCGTAGCTTTTCAGTAGCCAGCCGGTCACTCCCAGCCATAGGCCCCCAGAAAAATACCTCGGCCCGTTTCCCTGGGAAACAAAAGTAAGCTGTCCCGCTTCTGGATGGCAGATTGCAGGAGC
Source organism: Melospiza melodia melodia (assembly GCF_035770615.1). NCBI lineage: Eukaryota > Metazoa > Chordata > Aves > Passeriformes > Passerellidae > Melospiza > Melospiza melodia. Next base: position 98,047,702 of record NC_086196.1, on the reverse strand, counting down.
CACTTGGTACTATCAAACCAGCCCAACTTGGCACTGGTGCCACCTTGGCTCTGGGAACCATCCTGCGTATCCTGGGTTCAAAGGAGGCAGCCGGCCACTCCCAGCCACAGGCCTCTAAACAAGAACAACGGCGCTTTTCCCTGGAAAACAAAACTCGCCTGACAACTTTTGGATGGCAGATTGCAAGAGCCACTTGGTACTATCAAACCAGCCCAACTTGGCACTGGTGCCACCATGGGTCTGGTCACCATCCTGCCTATCGTAGCTTTTCAGGAGCCAGCCGGTCACTCCCAGCCATAGGCCCCCAGACAAATATCTCGGCCCGTTTCCCTGGCAAGCAAAAGTAAGCAGCCCCGCTTCTGGATGGCAGATTGCAGGAGCCACATGGTACTATCAAACCAGGCCAACATGGCACTGGTGCCACCTTGGTTCTGGGAACCATCCTGCCTATCGTGGATTTTCAGGGGCCAGCCGGCCACTCTCAGCCATATGCCCCCAAACATATACCACGGTCCTTTTCTCTGGCAAACAAAACTCAACTGCCCCTCTTCTGGATGGCAAATTGCAGGACGCACTTGGTACTACGAAAACAGCCCGACTTGGCACTCATGCCACCTTGGGTCAGGGAACAATCCTGCGTATCGAGATTTTTAAGGAGCCAGCCGGCCACGTCCAGCCATATACCCCCAAAAAAAAACCACGGAACTTTTCTCCAGCAAACAGAAATCCGCTGCCCCGCGTCTGGATGGCAGATTTCAGGAGTTATTTAGTATTATCAAACCAGCCCGACTTGGCAGTGGGGCCACCATGAGCCTGGTAACCATCCTGCCTATCGTAGCTTTTCAGTAGCCAGCCAGTCACGCCCAGCCATAGGCCCCCAGACAAATACCTCGGCCCGTTTCCCTGGGAAACAAAATTAAGCTGTCCCGCTTCTGGATGGCAGTTTGCAGGATCCACTTGGTACTATCAAACCAGCCGAACTTGGCACTGGCGTAACCTTGGCTCTGGGAACCATCCTGCGTATCCTGGGTTCAAAGGAGGCAGCCGGCCACTCCCAGCCACAGGCCCCCAAACAGAAACAACGGCGCTTTTCCCTGGAAAACAAAACTGGCCTGCCAAGTTTTTGATGGCAGATTGCAGGAGCCACTTGGTACTATCAAACCAGCCCAACTTGGCACTGGTGCCACCATGGGTCTGGTCACCATCCTGCCTATCGTAGCTTTTCAGGAGCCAGCCGGTCACTCCCAGCCATAGGCCCCCAGACAAATATCTCGGCCCGTTTCCCTGGCAAGCAAAAGTAAGCAGCCCCGCTTCTGGATGGCAGATTGCAGGAGCCACATGGTACTATCAAACCAGGCCAACATGGCACTGGTGCCACCTTGGTTCTGGGAACCATCCTGCCTATCGTGGATTTTCAGGGGCCAGCCGGCCACTCTCAGCCATATGCCCCCAAACATATACCACGGTCCTTTTCTCTGGCAAACAAAACTCAACTGCCCCTCTTCTGGATGGCAAATTGCAGGACGCACTTGGTACTACGAAAACAGCCCGACTTGGCACTCATGCCACCTTGGGTCAGGGAACAATCCTGCGTATCGAGATTTTTAAGGAGCCAGCCGGCCACGTCCAGCCATATACCCCCAAAAAAAAACCACGGAACTTTTCTCCAGCAAACAGAAATCCGCTGCCCCGCGTCTGGATGGCAGATTTCAGGAGTTATTTAGTATTATCAAACCAGCCCGACTTGGCAGTGGGGCCACCATGAGCCTGGTAACCATCCTGCCTATCGTAGCTTTTCAGTAGCCAGCCAGTCACGCCCAGCCATAGGCCCCCAGGCAAATACCTCGGCCCGTTTCCCTGGGAAACAAAATTAAGCTGTCCCGCTTCTGGATGGCAGTTTGCAGGATCCACTTGGTACTATCAAACCAGCCGAACTTGGCACTGGCGTAACCTTGGCTCTGGGAACCATCCTGCGTATCCTGGGTTCAAAGGAGGCAGCCGGCCACTCCCAGCCACAGGCCCCCAAACAGAAACAACGGCGCTTTTCCCTGGAAAACAAAACTGGCCTGCCAACTTTTTGATGGCAGATTGCAGGAGCCACTTGGTACTATCAAACCAGCCCAACTTGGCACTGGTGCCACCATGGGTCTGGTCACCATCCTGCCTATCGTAGCTTTTCAGACGCCAGCCGGTCACTCCCAGCCATAGGCCCCCAGTCACAAACCTCGGCCCGTTTCCCTGGCAAACAAAAGTAAGCTACCCCGCTTCTGGATGGCAGATTGCAGGAGCCACTTTGCACCATCAAACCAGCCCGACTTGGCACTGCTGCGACCTCTGGTCTGGGAACCATCCTGCGTATCGTGGATTCTAAGGAGCCAGCTGGCCACTCCCAACCACAGGCCCCCAAACACAAACAACGGCGCTTTTCCCTGGAAAACAAAACTCACCTGCCAACTTTTTGATGGCAGATTGCAGGAGCCACTTGGTACTATCAAACCAGCCCAACTTGGCACTGGTGCCACCATGGGTCTGGTCACCATCCTGCCTATCGTAGCTTTTCAGGAGCCAGCCGGTCACTCCCAGCCATAGGCCCCCAGACACAAACCTCGGCCCGTTTCCCTGGCAAACAAAAGTAAGCTACCCCGCTTCTGGATGGCAGATTGCAGGACGCACTTGGTACTATCAAACCAGCCCAACTTGGCACTGGTGCCACCTCAGGTCTGGGAACCATCCTGCGTCTCGTGGATTCTAAGGAGCCAGCCGGCCACTCCCAGCCACAGGCCCCCAAACAAAAACAACGGCGCTTTTCCCTGGAAAACAAAACTCGCCTGCCAACTTTTTGATGGCCGATTGCAGGAACCACTTGGTATTATCAAGCCAGCCCGACTTGGCACTGGTGCCACCTTGGGTCTGGGAACCATGCTGCGTATCGTGGATTCTAAGGAGCCAGCCGGCCACTCCCTGCCACAGGCCCCCAAACACAAACAACGGCGCTTTTCCCTGGAAATCAACACTCGCTTGCCGACTTTTTGATGGCAGATTGCAGGAGCCACTTGGTACTATCAAACCAGCCCAACTTGGCACTGGTGCCACCATGGGTCTGGTCACCATCATGCCTCTCGTAGCTTTTAAGGACCTAGCGGGTCACTCACAGCCATAGGCCCCCAGACACAAACCTTGGCCCGTTTCCCTGGCAAACAAAAGTAAGCTGCCCCGTTTCTGGATGGCAGATTTCAGTAGCAACTTTGCACCATCAAACTGGCCCGACTTGTCACTGGTGCCACTTTAGGTCTGGGAACCATCCTGCGTATCGTGGATTCTAATTAGCCATCCGGCCACTCCCACCCACAGGCCCCCAAACACAAACAACGGCGCTTTTCCCTGGAAAACAAAACTCGCCTACCAACATTTTGATGGCAGATTGCAGGAGCCACTTGGTACTATCAAATCAGCCCAACTTGGCACTGGTGCCACCATGGGTCTGGTAACCATCCTGCCTATCGTACCTTTTCAGGAGCCAGCTGGTCACTCCCAGCCATAGGCCCCCAGACAAAAACCTCGGCTCCTTTCCCTGGCAAACAAAAGTAAGCAGCCCTGCTTCTGGATGGCAGATTGCAGGAGCCACTTTGCACCATCAAACTGGCCCGACTTGTCACTGTTGCCACCTCTGGTCTGGGAACCATCCTGCGTATCGTGGGTTCTAATTAGCCAGCCGGCCACTCCCAGCCACAGGCCCCCAAACACAAACAACGGCGCTTTTCCCTGGAAAACAAAACTCGCCTGACAACTTTTTGATGGCAGATTGCAGGAGCCACTTGGTACTATCAAACCAGCCCAACTTGGCACTGGTGCCACCATGGGTCTGGTCACCATCCTGCCTATCGTAGCTTTTCAGGAGCCAGCCGGTCACTCCCAGCCATAGGCCCCCAGACACAAAGCTCGGCCCGTTTCCCTGGCAAACAAAAGTAAGCTGCCCCGCTTCTGGATGGCTGATTGCAGGAGCCACTTGGTACTATCAAACCAGCCCGACTTGGCACTGGTGCCACCACTGGTCTGGGAACCATCCTGCGTATCGTGGATTCTAATTAGCCAGCCGGCCACTCCCAGCCACAGGCACCCAAACACAAACGACGGCGCTTTTCCCTGGAAAACAAAACTCGCCTGACAACTTTTTGATGGCAGATTGCAGGAGCCACTTGGTACTATCAAACCAGCCCGACTTGGCACTGGTGCCACCTCTGGTCTGGGAACCATCCTGCCTATCGTGGATTTTCAGGGGCCAGACGGCCACTCTCAGCCATATGCCCCCAGACACAAAGCTCTGCCCGTTTCCCTGGCAAACAAAAGTAAGCTGCCCCGCTTCTGGATGGCAGATTGCAGGACGCACTTGGTACTATCAAACCAGCCCGACTTGGCACTGGTGCCACGTCAAGTCTGGGAACCATCCTGCGTATCGTGGATTCTAAGGAGCCAGCCGGCCACTCCCAGCCACAGGCCCCCAAACACAAACAACGGCGCTTTTCCCTGGAAAACAAAACTCGCCTGCCAACTTTTTGATGGCAGATTGCAGGAGCAACTTGGTACTATCAAACCAGCCCAACTTGGCACTGGTGCCACCATGGGTCTGGTCACCATCCTGCCTATCGTAACTTTTCAGGAGCCAGCCGGTCACTCTCAGCCATAGGCCCCCAAACAAAACCCACGGCCCGTTTCCCTGGCAAACAAAAGTAAGCTGCCCCGCTTCTGGATGGCAGATTCCCGGACGCACTTGGTACTATCAAACCAGCCCAACTTGGCACAGGTTCCACCTCTGATCTGGGAACCATGCTGAGTATCGTGGATTCTAAGGAGCCAGCCGGCCACTCCCAGCCACAGGCCCCCAAACACAAACAACGGCGCTTTTCCCTGGAAAACAAAACTCGCCCGCCAAGTTTGTGATGGCAGATTGCAGGAGCCACTTGGTACTATCAAACCAGCCCAACTTGGCACTGGTGCCACCATGGGTCTGGTCACCATCCTGCCTATCGTAGCTTTTCAGGAGCCAGCCGGTCACTCCCAGCCATAGGCCCCCAGACACAAACCTCGGCCCGTTTCCCTGGCAAACAAAAGTAAGCTACCCCGCTTCTGGATGGCAGATTGCAGGACGCACTTGGTACTATCAAACCAGCCCAACTTGGCACTGGTGCCACCTCAGGTCTGGGAACCATCCTGCGTCTCGTGGATTCTAAGGAGCCAGCCGGCCACTCCCACCCATAGGCCCCCATACAAAAACAACGGCGCTTTTCCCTGGAAAACAAAACTCGCCTGCCAACTTTTTGATGGCCGATTGCAGGAACCACTTGGTATTATCAAGCCAGCCCGACTTGGCACTGGTGCCACCTTGGGTCTGGGAACCATGCTGCGTATCGTGGATTCTAAGGAGCCAGCCGGCCACTCCCTGCCACAGGCCCCCAAACACAAACAACGGCGCTTTTCCCTGGAAATCAACACTCGCTTGCCGACTTTTTGATGGCAGATTGCAGGAGCCACTTGGTACTATCAAACCAGCCCAACTTGGCACTGGTGCCACCATGGGTCTGGTCACCATCATGCCTCTCGTAGCTTTTAAGGACCTAGCGGGTCACTCACAGCCATAGGCCCCCAGACACAAACCTTGGCCCGTTTCCCTGGCAAACAAAAGTAAGCTGCCCCGTTTCTGGATGGCAGATTTCAGTAGCAACTTTGCACCATCAAACTGGCCCGACTTGTCACTGGTGCCACTTTAGGTCTGGGAACCATCCTGCGTATCGTGGATTCTAATTAGCCATCCGGCCACTCCCACCCACAGGCCCCCAAACACAAACAACGGCGCTTTTCCCTGGAAAACAAAACTCGCCTACCAACATTTTGATGGCAGATTGCAGGAGCCACTTGGTACTATCAAATCATCCCAACTTGGCACTGGTGCCACCATGGGTCTGGTAACCATCCTGCCTATCGTACCTTTTCAGGAGCCAGCTGGTCACTCCCAGCCATAGGCCCCCAGACAAAAACCTCGGCTCCTTTCCCTGGCAAACAAAAGTAAGCAGCCCTGCTTCTGGATGGCAGATTGCAGGAGCCACTTTGCACCATCAAACTGGCCCGACTTGTCACTGTTGCCACCTCTGGTCTGGGAACCATCCTGCGTATCGTGGGTTCTAATTAGCCAGCCGGCCACTCCCAGCCACAGGCCCCCAAACACAAACAACGGCGCTTTTCCCTGGAAAACAAAACTCGCCTGACAACTTTTTGATGGCAGATTGCAGGAGCCACTTGGTACTATCAAACCAGCCCAACTTGGCACTGGTGCCACCATGGGTCTGGTCACCATCCTGCCTATCGTAGCTTTTCAGGAGCCAGCCGGTCACTCCCAGCCATAGGCCCCCAGACACAAAGCTCGGCCCGTTTCCCTGGCAAACAAAAGTAAGCTGCCCCGCTTCTGGATGGCTGATTGCAGGAGCCACTTGGTACTATCAAACCAGCCCGACTTGGCACTGGTGCCACCACTGGTCTGGGAACCATCCTGCGTATCGTGGATTCTAATTAGCCAGCCGGCCACTCCCAGCCACAGGCACCCAAACACAAACGACGGCGCTTTTCCCTGGAAAACAAAACTCGCCTGACAACTTTTTGATGGCAGATTGCAGGAGCCACTTGGTACTATCAAACCAGCCCGACTTGGCACTGGTGCCACCTCTGGTCTGGGAACCATCCTGCCTATCGTGGATTTTCAGGGGCCAGACGGCCACTCTCAGCCATATGCCCCCAGACACAAAGCTCTGCCCGTTTCCCTGGCAAACAAAAGTAAGCTGCCCCGCTTCTGGATGGCAGATTGCAGGACGCACTTGGTACTATCAAACCAGCCCGACTTGGCACTGGTGCCACGTCAAGTCTGGGAACCATCCTGCGTATCGTGGATTCTAAGGAGCCAGCCGGCCACTCCCAGCCACAGGCCCCCAAACACAAACAACGGCGCTTTTCCCTGGAAAACAAAACTCGCCTGCCAACTTTTTGATGGCAGATTGCAGGAGCAACTTGGTACTATCAAACCAGCCCAACTTGGCACTGGTGCCACCATGGGTCTGGTCACCATCCTGCCTATCGTAACTTTTCAGGAGCCAGCCGGTCACTCTCAGCCATAGGCCCCCAAACAAAACCCACGGCCCGTTTCCCTGGCAAACAAAAGTAAGCTGCCCCGCTTCTGGATGGCAGATTCCCGGACGCACTTGGTACTATCAAACCAGCCCAACTTGGCACAGGTTCCACCTCTGATCTGGGAACCATGCTGAGTATCGTGGATTCTAAGGAGCCAGCCGGCCACTCCCAGCCACAGGCCCCCAAACACAAACAACGGCGCTTTTCCCTGGAAAACAAAACTCGCCCGCCAAGTTTGTGATGGCAGATTGCAGGAGCCACTTGGTACTATCAAACCAGCCCAACTTGGCACTGGTGCCGTCATGGGTCTGGTCACCATCCTGCCTATCGTAGCTTTTCACGAGCCAGCCGGTCACTCCCAGCCATAGGCCCCCAGACAAAAACCTCGGCCCGTTTCCCTGGCAAACAAAAGTAAGCTGCCCCGCTACTGGATGGCAGATTGCAGGAACCACTTGTTACTATCAAAGCAGCCCAACATGGCACTGGTGCCACCATGGGTCTGGGAACCATCCTTTGTATCGTGGATTCTAATTAGCCATCCGTCCACTCCAGGCCATAGGGCCCCAGGCACAAACAACGGCGCTTTTCCCTGGAAAACAAAACTCGCCTGCCAACTTTTTGATGGCCGATTGCAGGAACCACTTGGTATTATCAAGCCAGCCCGACTTGGCACTGGTGCCACCTTGGGTCTGGGAACCATGCTGCGTATCGTGGATTCTAAGGAGCCAGCCGGCCACTCCCTGCCACAGGCCCCCAAACACAAACAACGGCGCTTTTCCCTGGAAAACAAAACTCGCCTGCCAAGTTTTTGATGGCAGATTGCAGGAGCCACTTGGTACTATCAAACCAGCCCAACTTGGCACTGGTGCCACCATGGGTCTGGTCACCATCCTGCCTATCGTAGCTTTTCAGGATCCAGCCAGCCACCCCCAGCCAGAGGCCCCCAGACAAATATTTCGGCCCGTTTCCCTGGCAAACAAAAGTAAGCTGCCCCGCTTCTGCATGGCAGATTGCAGGAGCCACTTTGCACCGTCAAACCAGCCCAACTTGGCACTGGTGCCACCTCAGGTCTGGGAACCATCCTGCGTCTCGTGGGTTCTAATTAGCCATCCGTCCACTCCAGGCCATAGGGCCCCAGGCACAAACAACGGCGCTTTTCCCTGGAAAACAAAACTCGCCTGCCAACATTTTGATGGCCGATTGCAGGAACCACTTGGTATTATCAAGCCAGCCCAACTTGGCACTGGTGCCACCATGGGTCTGGTCACCATCCTGCCTATCGTAGCTTTTCAGGAGCCAGCCGGTCACTCCCAGCCATAGGCCCCCAGACACAAACCTCGGACCGTTTCCCTGGCAAACAAAAGTAAGCTGCCCCGCTTCTGGATGGCAGATTGCAGGAACCACTTGGTACTATCAAACCAGCCCAACTTGGCACTGGTGCCACCATGGGTCTGGGAACCATCCTGTGTATCGTGGATTCTAATTAGCCATCCGTCCACTCCAGGCCATAGGGCCCCAGGCACAAACAACGGCGCTTTTCCCTGGAAAACAAAACTCGCCTGCGAACATTTTGATGGCCGATTGCAGGAACCACTTGGTATTATCAAGCCAGCCCGACTTGGCACTGGTGCCACCTTGGGTCTGGGAACCATGCTGCGTATCGTGGATTCTAAGGAGCCAGCCGGCCACTCCCAGCCACAGGCCCCCAAACACAAACAACGACGCTTTTCCCTGGAAATCAACACTCGCTTGCCGACTTTTTGATGGCAGATTGCAGGAGCCACTTGGTACTATCAAACCAGCCCAACTTGGCACTGGTGCCACCATGGGTCTGGTCACCATCCTGCCTATCGTAGCTTTTCATGAGCCAGCCGGCCACTCCCAGCCATAGGCCCCCAGACACAAACCTCGGCCCGTTTCCCTGGCAAACAAAAGTAAGCTGCCCCGCTTCTGGATGGCAGATTCTCGGACGCACTTGTTACAATCAAACCAGCCCAACTTGGCACTGGTGCCACCTCTGGTCTGGGAACCATCCTGCGTATCGTGGATTCTAAGGAGCCAGCCGGCCACTCCCAGCCACAGGCCCCCAAACACAAACAACGGCGCTTTTCCCTGGAAAACAAAACTCGCCTGCCAAGTTTTTGATGGCAGATTGCAGGAGCCACTTGGTACTATCAAACCAGCCCAACTTGGCACTGGTGCCGTCATGGGTCTGGTCACCATCCTGCCTATCGTAGCTTTTCACGAGCCAGCCGGTCACTTCCAGGCTTAGGCCCCCAGACACAATCCTCGGACCGTTTCCCTGGCAAACAAAAGTAAGCTGCCCCGCTTCTGGATGGCAGATTGCAGGAACCACTTGGTACTATCAAACCAGCCCAAGTTGGCACTGGTGCCACCATGGGTCTGGGAACCATCCTGTGTATCGTGGATTCTAATTAGCCATCCGTCCACTCCAGGCCATAGGGCCCCAGGCACAAACAACGGCGCTTTTCCCTGGATAACAAACTCGCCTGCCAAATTTTTGATGGCAGATTGCAGGAGCCACTTGGTACTATCAAACCAGCCCAACTTGGCACTGGTGCCACCATGGGTCTGGTCACCATCCTGCCTATCGTAGCTTTTCAGGAGCCAGCCGGTCACTCCCAGCCATAGGCCCCGAGACACAAACCTCGGCCCGTTTCCCTGGCAAACAAAAGTAAGCTGCCCCGCTTCTGGATGGCAGATTGCAGGAGCCACTTGTTACTATCAAACCAGCCCAACTTGGCACTGGTGCCACCACTGGTCTGGGAACCATCCTGCGTATCGTGGATTCTAATTAGCCAGCTGGCCACTCCCAGCCACAGGCACCCAAACAAAAACGACGGCGCTTTTCCCTGGAAAACAAAACTCGCCTGACAACTTTTTGATGGCAGATTGCAGGAGCCACTTGGTACTATCAAACCAGCCCAACTTGGCACTGGTGCCACCATGGGTCTGGTCACCATCCTGCCTATCGTAGCTTTTCAGGAGCCAGCCGGTCACTCCCAGCCATAGGCCCCCAGACAAATACCTCGGCCCGTTTCCCTGGAAAACAAAAGTAAGCTGCCCCGCTTCTGGATGGCAGATTGCAGGACGCACTTGGTACTATCAAACCAGCCCGACTTGGCACTGGTGCCACGTCAAGTCTGGGAACCATCCTGCGTATCGTGGATTCTAAGGAGCCAGCCGGCCACTCCCTGCCACAGGCCCCCAAACACAAACAACGGCGCTTTTCCCTGGAAAACAAAACTCGCCTGCCAACTTTTTGATGGCAGATTGCAGGAGCAACTTGGTACTATCAAACCAGCCCAACTTGGCACTGGTGCCACCATGGGTCTGGTCACCATCCTGCCTATCGTAACTTTTCAGGAGCCAGCCGGTCACTCTCAGCCATAGGCCCCCAAACAAAACCCACGGCCCGTTTCCCTGGCAAACAAAAGTAAGCTGCCCCGCTTCTGGATGGCAGATTCCCGGACGCACTTGGTACTATCAAACCAGCCCAACTTGGCACTGGTTCCACCTCTGATCTGGGAACCATGCTGAGTATCGTGGATTCTAAGGAGCCAGCCGGCCACTCCCAGCCACAGGCCCCCAAACACAAACAACGGCGCTTTTCCCTGGAAAACAAAACTCGCCCGCCAAGTTTGTGATGGCAGATTGCAGGAGCCACTTGGTACTATCAAACCAGCCCAACTTGGCACTGGTGCCGTCATGGGTCTGGTCACCATCCTGCCTATCGTAGCTTTTCACGAGCCAGCCGGTCACTCCCAGCCATAGGCCCCCAGACAAAAACCTCGGCCCGTTTCCCTGGAAAACAAAAGTAAGCTGCCCCGCTTCTGGATGGCAGATTGCAGGAACCACTTGGTACTATCAAACCAGCCCAACTTGGCACTGGTGCCACCATGGGTCTGGGAACCATCCTGTGTATCGTGGATTCTAATTAGCCATCCGTCCACTCCAGGCCATAGGGCCCCAGGCACAAACAACAGCGCTTTTCCCTGGAAAACAAAACTCGCCTGCCAACTTTTTGATGGCCGATTGCAGGAACCACTTGGTATTATCTAGCCAGCCCAACTTGGCACTGGTGCCACCATGGGTCTGGTCACCATCCTGCCTATCGTAGCTTTTCAGGAGCCAGCCGGTCACTCCCAGCCATAGGCCCCCAGACACAAACCTCGGACCGTTTCCCTGGCAAACAAAAGTAAGCTGCCCCGCTTCTGGATGGCAGATTGCAGGAACCACTTGTTACTATCAAACCAGCCCAACTTGGCACTGGTGCCACCATGGGTCTGGGAACCATCCTGTGTATCGTGGATTCTAATTAGCCATCCGTCCACTCCAGGCCATAGGGCCCCAGGCACAAACAACGGCGCTTTTCCCTGGAAAACAAAACTCGCCTGCCAACTTTTTGATGGCCGATTGCAGGAACCACTTGGTATTATCAAGCCAGCCCGACTTGGCACTGGTGCCACCTTGGGTCTGGGAACCATGCTGCGTATCATGGATTCTAAGGAGCCAGCCGGCCACTCCCTGCCACAGGCCCCCAAACACAAACAACGGCGCTTTTCCCTGGAAAACAAAACTCGCCTGCCAAGTTTTTGATGGCAGATTGCAGGAGCCACTTGGTACTATCAAACCAGCCCAACTTGGCACTGGTGCCACCATGGGTCTGGTCACCATCCTGCCTATCGTAGCTTTTCAGGAGCCAGCCAGCCACCCCCAGCCAGAGGCCCCCAGACAAATATTTCGGCCCGTTTCCCTGGCAAACAAAAGTAAGCTGCCCCGCTTCTGCATGGCAGATTGCAGGAGCCACTTTGCACCGTCAAACCAGCCCAACTTGGCACTGGTGCCACCTCAGGTCTGGGAACCATCCTGCGTCTCCTGGGTTCTAATTAGCCATCCGTCCACTCCAGGCCATAGGGCCCCAGGCACAAACAACGGCGCTTTTCCCTGGAAAACAAAACTCGCCTGCCAACTTTTTGATGGCCGATATCAGGAACCACTTGGTATTATCAAGCCAGCCCAACTTGGCACTGGTGCCACCATGGGTCTGGTCACCATCCTGCCTATCGTAGCTTTTCAGGAGCCAGCCGGTCACTCCCAGCCATAGGCCCCCAGACACAAACCTCGGACGGTTTCCCTGGCAAACAAAAGTAAGCTGCCCCGCTTCTGGATGGCAGATTGCAGGAACCACTTGGTACTATCAAACCAGCCCAACTTGGCACTGGTGCCACCATGGGTCTGGGAACCATCCTGTGTATCGTGGATTCTAATTAGCCATCCGTCCACTCCAGGCCATAGGGCCCCAGGCACAAACAACGGCGCTTTTCCCTGGAAAACAAAACTCGCCTGCGAACATTTTGATGGCCGATTGCAGGAACCACTTGGTATTATCAAGCCAGCCCGACTTGGCACTGGTGCCACCTTGGGTCTGGGAACCATGCTGCGTATCGTGGATTCTAAGGAGCCAGCCGGCCACTCCCAGCCACAGGCCCCCAAACACAAACAACGACGCTTTTCCCTGGAAATCAACACTCGCTTGCCGACTTTTTGATGGCAGATTGCAGGAGCCACTTGGTACTATCAAACCAGCCCAACTTGGCACTGGTGCCACCATGGGTCTGGTCACCATCCTGCCTATCGTAGCTTTTCATGAGCCAGCCGGCCACTCCCAGCCATAGGCCCCCAGACACAAACCTCGGCCCGTTTCCCTGGCAAACAAAAGTAAGCTGCCCCGCTTCTGGATGGCAGATTCCCGGACGCACTTGTTACAATCAAACCAGCCCAACTTGGCACTGGTGCCACCTCTGGTCTGGGAACCATGCTGAGTATCGTGGATTCTAAGGAGCCAGCCGGCCACTCCCAGCCACAGGCCCCCAAACACAAACAACGGCGCTTTTCCCTGGAAAACAAAACTCGCCTGACAACTTTTTGATGGCAGATTGCAGGAGCCACTTGGTACTATCAAACCAGCCCAACTTGGCACTGGTGCCGTCATGGGTCTGGTCACCATCCTGCCTATCGTAGCTTTTCACGAGCCAGCCGGTCACTTCCAGGCTTAGGCCCCCAGACACAATCCTCGGACCGTTTCCCTGGCAAACAAAAGTAAGCTGCCCCGCTTCTGGATGGCAGATTGCAGGAACCACTTGGTACTATCAAACCAGCCCAACTTGGCACTGGTGCCACCATGGGTCTGGGAACCATCCTGTGTATCGTGGATTCTAATTAGCCATCCGTCCACTCCAGGCCATAGGGCCCCAGGCACAAACAACGGCGCTTTTCCCTGGATAACAAACTCGCCTGCCAAATTTTTGATGGCAGATTGCAGGAGCCACTTGGTACTATCAAACCAGCCCAACTTGGCACTGGTGCCACCATGGGTCTGGTCACCATCCTGCCTATCGTAGCTTTTCAGGAGCCAGCCGGTCACTCCTAGCCATAGGCCCCCAGACACAAACCTTGGCCCGTTTCCCTGGCAAACAAAAGTAAGCTGCCCCGTTTCTGGATGGCAGATTTCAGTAGCAACTTTGCACCATCAAACTGGCCCAACTTGTCACTGGTGCCACTTTAGGTCTGGGAACCATCCTGCGTATCGTGGATTCTAATTAGCCATCCGGCCACTCCAACCCACAGGCCCCCAAACACAAACAACGGCGCTTTTCTCTGGAAAACAAAACTCGCCTACCAACATTTTGATGGCAGATTGCAGGAGCCACTTGGTACTATCAAATCAGCCGAACTTGGCACTGGTGCCACCATGGGTCTGGTCACCATCCTGCCTATCGTACCTTTTCAGGAGCCAGCTGGTCACTCCCAGCCATAGGCCCCCAGACACAAACCTCGGCCCGTTTCCCTGGCAAACAAAAGTAAGCTGCCCCGCTTCTGGATGGCAGATAGGAGGACGCACTTGTTACTATCAAACCAGCCCGACTTGGCACTGGTGCCACCACTGGTCTGGGAACCATCCTGCGTATCGTGGATTCTAAGGAGCCAGCCGGCCACTCCCTGCCACAGGCCCCCAAACACAAACAACGGCGCTTTTCCCTGGAAAACAAAACTCGCCTGACAACTTTTTGATGGCAGATTGCAGGAGCCACTTGGTACTATCAAACCAGCCCAACCTGGCACTGGTGCCACCATGGGTCTGGTCACCATCCTGCCTATCGTAGCTTTTCAGGAGCCAGCCGGTCACTCCCAGCCATAGGCCCCCAGACAAATACCTCGGCCCGTTTCCCTGGAAAACAAAAGTAAGCTGCCCCGCTTCTGGATGGCAGATTGCAGGACGCACTTGGTACTATCAAACCAGCCCGACTTGGCACTGGTGCCACGTCAAGTCTGGGAACCATCCTGCGTATCGTGGATTCTAAGGAGCCAGCCGGCCACTCCCAGCCACAGGCCCCCAAACACAAACAACGGCGCTTTTCCCTGGAAAACAAAACTCGCCTGCCAACTTTTTGATGGCAGATTGCAGGAGCCACTTGGTACTTTCAAACCAGCCCAACTTGGCACTGGTGCCACCATGGGTCTGGGAACCATCCTGCCTATCGTAACTTTTCAGGAGCCAGCGGGTCACTCCCAGCCATAGGCCCCCAGACAAATACCTCGGCCCGTTTCCCTGGCAAACAAAAGTAAGCTGCCCCGCTTCTGGATGGCAGATTCCCGGACGCACTTGGTACTATCAAACCAGCCCAACTTGGCACTGGTGCCACCTCTGATCTGGGAACCATGCTGAGTATCGTGGATTCTAAGGAGCCAGCCGGCCACTCCCAGCCACAGGCCCCCAAACACAAACAACGGCGCTTTTCCCTGGAAAACAAAACTCGCCTGCCAACTTTTTGATGGCAGATTGCAGGAGCCACTTGGTACTATCAAACCAGCCCAACTTGGCACTGGTGCCGTCATGGGTCTGGTCACCATCCTGCCTATCGTAGCTTTTCAGGAGCCAGCCGGTCACTCCCAGCCATAGGCCCCCAGACAAAAACCTCGGCCCGTTTCCCTGGAAAACAAAAGTAAGCTGCCCCGCTTCTGGATGGCAGATTGCAGGAACCACTTGGTACTATCAAACCAGCCCAACTTGGCACTGGTGCCACCATGGGTCTGGGAACCATCCTGTGTATCGTGGATTCTAATTAGCCATCCGTCCACTCCAGGCCTTAGGGCCCCAGGCACAAACAACGGCGCTTTTCCCTGGAAAACAAAACTCGCCTGCCAACTTTTTGATGGCCGATTGCAGGAACCACTTGGTATTATCTAGCCAGCCCAACTTGGCACTGGTGCCACCATGGGTCTGGTCACCATCCTGCCTATCGTAGCTTTTCAGGAGCCAGCCGGTCACTCCCAGCCATAGGCCCCCAGACACAAACCTCGGACCGTTTCCCTGGCAAACAAAAGTAAGCTGCCCCGCTTCTGGATGGCAGATTGCAGGAACCACTTGTTACTATCAAACCAGCCCAACTTGGCACTGGTGCCACCATGGGTCTGGGAACCATCCTGTGTATCGTGGATTCTAATTAGCCATCCGTCCACTCCAGGCCATAGGGCCCCAGGCACAAACAAAGGCGCTTTTCCCTGGAAAACAAAACTCGCCTGCGAACATTTTGATGGCCGATTGCAGGAACCACTTGGTATTATCAAGCCAGCCCGACTTGGCACTGGTGCCACCTTGGGTCTGGGAACCATGCTGCGTATCGTGGATTCTAAGGAGCCAGCCGGCCACTCCCAGCCACAGGCCCCCAAACACAAACAACGGCGCTTTTCCCTGGAAAACAAAACTCGCCTGCCAAGTTTTTGATGGCAGATTGCAGGAGCCACTTGGTACTATCAAACCAGCCCAACTTGGCACTGGTGCCACCATGGGTCTGGTCACCATCCTGCCTATCGTAGCTTTTCAGGAGCCAGCCAGCCACCCCCAGCCAGAGGCCCCCAGACAAATATTTCGGCCCGTTTCCCTGGCAAACAAAAGTAAGCTGCCCCGCTTCTGCATGGCAGATTGCAGGAGCCACTTTGCACCGTCAAACCAGCCCAACGTGGCACTGGTGCCACCTTGTGTCAGGGAACCATCCTGCATATCGAGCTTTTTAAGGAGCCAGCCGGCCACGCCCAGCCATAAACCCCCAAAAACAAACCACGGACCATTTCTCTTGGAAACAAAAATCCGCTGCCCCGCGTCTGGATGGCAGATTGCAGGAGCCACTTTGCACCATCAAACCAGCCCGACTTGGCACTGGTGCCACCTTGGGTCTGGGAACAATCCTGCATATCGTGGATTCTAAGGAGCCAGCCGGCCACTCCCAGCCACAGGCCCCCAAACAAAAACAACGGCGCTTTTCCCTGGAAAACAAAATTCGCCTGCCAACTTTTTGATGGCAGATTGCAGGAGCCACTTGGTACTATCAAACCAGCCCAACTTGGCACTGGTGCCACCTCTGGTCTGGGAACCATCCTGCCTATCGTAGCTTTTCGGGAGCCAGCCGGTCACTCCCAGCCGTAGACCCCCAGACACAAACCTCGGCCCGTTTCCCTGGAAAACAAAAGTAAGCTACCCCGATTCTGGATCGCAGATTGCAGGAGCCACTTGGTACTATCAAATCAGCCCAACTTGGCACTGGTGCCACCATGGGTCTGGTAAACATCCTGCCTATCGTAGCTTTTGAGGAGCCAGCCGGTCACTCCCTGCCATAGGCCCCCAGACACAAACCTCGGCCCGTTTCCCTGGCAAACAAAAGTAAGCTGCCCCGCTTTTGGATGGCAGATTGCAGGAGCCACGTTGCACCATCAAACCAGCCCGACTTGGCACTGGTGCCACCTTGGGTCTGGGAACAAGTTGGGCTGGTTTGAGAGTACCAAGTGGCTCCTGCAATCTTCCATCCAGAAGCGGGACAGCTTACTTTTGTTTCCCAGGGAAACGGGCCGAGGTATTTGTCTGGGGGCCTATGGCTGGGAGTGACCGGCTGGCTACTGAAAAGCTACGATAGGCAGGATGGTTACCAGACTCATGGTGCCACCAGTGCCAAGTCGGGCTGGTTTGATAATACTAAATAGCTCCTGCAATCTGCCATCCAGACGCGGGGCAGCGGATTTTTGTTTGCTGGAGAAATGTTCCGTGGTTTTTTTTGGGGGTATATGACTGGACGTGGCCGGCTGGCTCCTTAAAAAGCTCTATACGCAGGATTGTTCCCTGACCCAAGGTGGCATCAGTGCCAAGTCGGGCTGTTTTCGTAGTACCAAGTGCGTCCTGCAATTTGCCATCCAGAAGCGGGGCAGCCTACTTTTGTTTGCCAGGGAAACGTGCCGAGGTATTTGTATGGAGGCCTATGGCTGGGAGTGAGCTGCTGGCTACTGAAAAGCTACGATAGGCAGGATGGTGACCAGACCCATGGTGGCACCAGTGCCAAGTTGGGCTGGTTTGATAGTACCAAGTGGCTCCTGCAATCTGCCATCAAGAAGTTTGCAGGCGAGTTTTGTTTTCCAGGGAAAAGCGCCGTTGTTTTTGTTTAGAGGCCTGTGGCTGGGAGTGGCCGCCTGTCCTCGTAGAATCTACGTTACGCAGCATGGTTCCCAGAGCCAAGGTGGCACCAGGGCCAAGTCGGGCTGGTTTGTAAGTACCAAGTGCATCCTGCAATCTGCCATCCAAAAGCGGGGCAGCTTACTTTTGTTTGCCAGGGAAACGGGCCGAGGTTTGTGTCCAGGGGCCTATGGCAGGGAGTGACCGGCTGGCTCCTGAAAAGCTACGATAGGCAGGATGTTTACCAGACCCATGGTGGCACCAGTGCCAAGTTGGGCTGATTTGATAGTACCAAGTGGCTCCTGCAATCTGCCATCCAGAATTGGGGTAGCTTACTTTTGTTTTCCAGGGAAACGGGCCGAGGTTTGTGTCTGGGGGTCTATGGCTGGGAGTGACCGGCTGGCTCCTGAAAAGCTACGATAGGCAGGATGGTTCCCAGACCAGAGGTGGCACCAGTGCCAAGTTGGGCTGGTTTGATAGTACCAAGTGGCTCCTGCAATCTGCCATCAAAAAGTTGGCAGGCGAATTTTGTTTTCCAGGGAAAAGCGCCGTTGTTTGTGTTTGGGGGCCTGTGGCTGGGAGTGGCCGGCTGGCTCCTTAGAATCCACGATATGCAGGATTGTTCCCAGACCCAAGGTGGCACCAGTGCCAAGTCGGGCTGGTTTGATGGTGCAAAGTGGCTCCTGCAATCTGCCATCCAGACGCGGGGCAGCGGATTTTTGTTTCCAAGAGAAATAGTCCGTGGTTTGTTTTTGGGGGTTTATGGCTGGGCGTGGCCGTCTGGCTCCTTAAAAAGCTCGATATGCAGGATGGTTCCCTGACACAAGGTGGCACCAGGGCCACGTCGGGCGGTGTTCGTAGTACTAAGGGCGTCCTAAAATTTGCCATCCAGAAGAGGGGCAGTTGAGTTTTGTTTGCCAGAGAAAAGGGCCGTGGTTTGTTTTTGGGGGCATATGGCTGAGAGTGGCCGGCTGGCCCCTGAAAATCCACGATAGGCAGGATGGTTCCCAGACCTGAGGTGGCACCAGTGCCAAGTCGGGCTGGTTTGTTAGTACCAAGTGGTTCCTGCAATCTGCCATCCAGAAGCGGGGCAGCTGAATTTTGTTTGCCAGAGAAAAAGGCTGTTGTTTGTGTTTCGGGGCCTGTGGCTGGCAGTGGCCGGCTGGCTCCTGAAAATCCATGATACGCAGGATGGTTCCCAGACCCAAGGTGGCATCAGTGCCAAGTAGGGCTGGTTTCATAGTACCCAGTGGCTCCTGCAATCTGCCATCCAGAAGAGGGGCAGTTGAGTTTTGTTTTCCAGAGAAAAGGGCCGTGGTTTGTGTTTGGGGCCTATGGCTGAGAGTGACCGGCTGGCCCCTGAAAATCCACGATAGGAAGGATGGTTCCCAGATCCAAGGTGGCAGCAGTGCCATGTTGTTCTGGTGTGATAGTCCCAAGTGGCTCCTGCAATCTGCCATCCAGAAGCGGGGCAGCTGAGTTTTGTTTGCCAGAGAAAAAGGCTTTGGTTTGTATTTGGGGGCCTGTGGCTGGGAGTGTTCGGCTGGCTCCTGACAACCCACAATACGCAGGATGGTTCCCAGACCCAAGGTGGCACCAGTGCCAAGTCGGGCTGTTTTTATAGTACCAAGTGCGTCCTGCAATTTGCCATCCAGAAGAGGGGCAGTTGAGTTTTGTTTGCCAGAGAATAGCGCCGTTGTTTGTGTTTGGGGGCTTGTTGCTGGTAGTGGCCGACTGGCTCCTTAGAATCTGTGTTACGCAGCATGGTTCCCAGACCCAAGGTGGCACCAGTGCCAAGTTGGGCTGGTTTGATAGTACCAAGTGGCTCCTGCAATCTGCCATCCAGAAGCGGGGCAGCTTACTTTTGTTTGCCAGGGAAACGGGCCGAGGTTTGTGACTGGGGACCTATGGCTGGGAGTGACCGGCTGGCTCCTGAAAATCTACAATAGGCAGGATGGTTACCAGACCCATGGTGGCACCAGTGCCAAGTTGGGCTGGTTTGATAGTACCAAGTGGCTCCGGCAATCTGCCATCAAAAAGTTGGCAGGCGAGTTTTGTTTTCCAGGGAAAAGCGCCATTGTTTGTATTTGGGGGCCTGTGGCTGGGAGTGGCCGGCTGGCTCCTTTGAACCCACGATACGCAGGATGGTTCCCAGACCCAAGGTGGCACCAGTGCCAAGTCGGGCTGGTTTGATACTACCAAGTGCGTCCTGCAATCTGCCATCCAGAAGCGGGGCAGCTTACTTTTGTTTGCCAGGGAAACGGGCCGTGGGTTTTGATTGGGGGCATATAGCTGAGAGTGGCCGGCTGGCTCCTGAAAATCCACGCTAGGCAGCATGGTTCCCAGATGCAAGGTGGCACCAGTGCCAAGTCGGGCTGGTTTGATGGTGCAAAGTGTCTCCTGCAATCTGCCATCCAGAAGCGGGGCAGCTGATTTTTGTTTGCCAGAGAAAAATTCCGTGGATTGTTTTTGGGGGCATATTGCTGGGAGTGGCCGGCTGGCTCCTTAAAATGCTCGATACGCATGATGGTTCCCAGGCCCAAGGTGTCACCACTACCAAGTCGGCCTGCGGTTTTAGTATCAAGTTCATCCTGCAATTTGCCATCCAGAAGAGGGGCAGTTGAGTTTTGTTTGCCAGAGAAACGGGCCGAGGTTTCTGTTTGGGGACATATGGCTGAGAGTGGCCGGCTGGCCCCTGAATATCCACGATACACAGCATGGTTCCCAGATCCAAGGTGGCACCAGTGCCAAGTCGGGCTGGTTTGATAGTACCAAGTGTCTCCTGCAATCTGCCATCCAGAAGCAGGGCAGCTTACTTTTGTTTGCCAGAGAAATAGGCCTAGGTTTTTGTTTGGGGGCCTGTGGCTAGGAGTGGCAGGCTGGCTCCTAAGAATCCACGATACGCAGGATGTTTCCCAGACCCAAGGTGGCACCAGTGCCAAGTCGGGCTGGTTTGATAGTACCAAGTGGCTCCTGCAAACTCCATCAAAAAGTTGGCAGGCGTGTTTTGTTTTCCAGGGAACAGCGCCGTTGATTTTGTTTGGGGGCCTGTGGCTGGGAGTGGCCGGCTGGCTCCTTAGAATCCACGATACGCAGGATGGTTCCCAGACCCAAGGTGGCACCAGTGCCAAGTCGGGCTGGTTTGATTACACCAAGTGGCTCCTGCAATCTGCCATCCAGAAGTGAGGCAGCTAAGTTTTGTTTGCGAGAAAAAAGGGCCGTGGTTTTTGTTGGGGGCCTGTGGCTGGGAGTAGCCGGCTGGCTCCTTAAAATCCACGATAGGCAGGATGGTTCCCAGACCCAAGGTGGCACCAGTGCCAAGTCGGGCTGGTTTGATAGTACCAAGTGGCTCCTGCAATCTGCCATCCAGAAGCGGGGCAGCTGAGTTTTGTTTGCCAGAGAAAAAGGCTGTGGTTTGTGTTTGGGGGCCTGTGGCTGGCAGTGGCCGGCTGGCTCCTGAAAATCCACGATACGCAGCATGGTTCCCAGACCCAAGGTGGCACCAGTGCCAAGTGGGGCTCGTTTGACAGTGTCAAGTGCCTCCTGCAATCTCCCATCCAGAAGCGGGGCGGCTGAGTTTTTTTTGCCAGGGAAACGGACCTTTGTTTTTGATTGGGCTCTGTGGCCGAGAGTGGTCGGCTGTCTCCTGACAATCCACAATACGCAGGATGGTTCCCAGACCCAAGGTGGCACCAGTGCCAAGTCGGGCTGGTTTGATAGTACCAAGTGTCTCCTGCAATCTGCCATCCAGAAGCGGGGCAGCTGAGTTTTGTTTGCCAGAGAAAAGGGCCGTGGGTTGTGTTTGGGGGCATATGGCTGGGAGTGGCCACCTGGCTCCTTAAAATGCACGATACGCCGCATGGTAACCAGACGCAAGGTGGCACCAGTGCCAAGTCAGGCTGTTTTTGTAGTACCCAGTGGCTCCTGCAATTTGCCATCCAGAAGCGGGGCAGTTGAATTTTGTTTGCTAGAGAAAAGGGCTGTGGTTTGTGTTTGGGGGCCTATGGCTGAGAGTGGCCGGCTGGCCCCTGAAAATCAACGATAGGCAGGATGGTTCCCAGATCCAAGGTGGCACCAGTGCCAAGTAAGGCTGGTTGTATGGTTCAAAGTGACTCCTGCAATCTGCCATCCAGAAGCGGGACAGCTGAGTTTTTTTTGCCAGAGAAAAGGTCCATGGTTTCTTTTTGGGGCATACGGCATGGAATTGCCGGCTGGCTCCTTAAAATGCTCGATACGCAGGATGGTTCCCAGAGCCAAGGTGGCACCACTGCCAAGTCGGGCTCTTTTTGTAGTACCAAGTGCGTCCTGCAATTTGCCATCCAGAAGAGGGGCAGTTGAGTTTTGTTTGCCAGAGAAAAGGGCCGAGGTTTGTGTTTGGGGGCATATGGCTGGGAATGACCGGCTGGCCCCTGAAAATCCACGATACGCCGGATGGTTCCCAGATCCAAGGTGGTACCATTACCAAGTCGGGCTGGTTTGATAGTCCCAAGTGGCTCCTGCAAACTGCCATCCAGAAGCGGGGCAGCTGAGTTTTGTTTGCCAGGGAAATGGGCCGTTGTTTGTGTTTGGGTGCCTGTGGCTGGGAGTGTTCGGCTGGTTCCTGAATATGTACGATACGCAGGATTGTTCCCAGATCCAAGGTGGCAGCAGTGCCATGTTGTGCTGGTGTGATAGTCCCAAGTGGCTCCTGCAATCTGCCATCCAGAAGTGGGGCAGCTGATTTTTGTTTGCCAGAGAAAAGGTCCGTGGTTTGTTTTTGGGGGCATATGGCTGAGAGTGGCCGGCTGGCCCCTGAAAATCCACGATACACAGGATGGTTCCCAGATCCAAGGTGGCACCTGTGCCAAGTCGGGCTGATTTGATAGTACTAAGTAGCTCCTGCAATCTGCCATGCAGAAGCGGGGCAGCTTACTTTTGTTTGCCAGGGAAACGGGCCGAGGTTTGTGTTTGGGGGCCTATGGCTGAGAGTGACCGGCTGGCTCCTGAAAATCCATGATACGCAGCATGGTTCCCAGACCCAAGGTGGCACCAGTGCCAAGTGGGGCTGGTTTCACAGTGTCAAGTGCCTCCTGCAATCTCCCATCCAGAAGCGGGGCAGCTGAGTTTTGTTTGCCTGTGAAACGGGCCATTGTTTTTAATTGGGGTCTGTGGCCGAGAGTGTTCGGCTGGCTCCTGACAACCCACAATACGCAGGATGATTCCCAGACCCAAGGTGGCACCAGTGCCAAGTCGGGCTGTTTTTATAGTACCAAGTGCGTCCTGCAATTTGCCATCCAGAAGAGGGGAAGTTGAGTTTTGTTTGCCAGAGAATAGCGCCGTTGTTTGTGTTTGGGGGCTTGTGGCTGGGAGTGGCCGACTGGCTCCTTAGAATCTGTGTTACGCAGCATGGTTCCCAGACCCAAGGTGGCACCAGTGCCAAGTTGGGCTGGTTTGATAGTACCAAGTGGCTCCTGCAATCTGCCATCCAGAAGCGGGGCAGCTTACTTTTGTTTGCCAGGGAAACGGGCCGAGGTTTGTGACTGGGGACCTATGGCTGGGAGTGACCGGCTGGCTCCTGAAAAGCTACAATAGGCAGGATGGTGACCAGACCCATGGTGGCAGCAGTGCCAAGTTGGGCTGATTTGATAGTACCAAGTGGCTCCTGCAATCTGCCATCAAAAAGTTGGCAGGCGAGTTTTGTTTTCCAGGGAAAAGCGCCATTGTTTGTATTTGGGGGCCTGTGGCTGGGAGTGGCCGGCTGGCTCCTTTGAACCCACGATACGCAGGATGGTTCCCAGACCCAAGGTGGCACCAGTGCCAAGTCGGGCTGGTTTGATACTACCAAGTGCGTCCTGCAATCTGCCATCCAGAAGCGGGGCAGCTTAATTTTGTTTGCCAGGGAAACGGGCCGTGGGTTTTGTTTGGGGGCATATAGCTGAGAGTGGCCGGCTGGCTCCTGAAAATCCACGCTAGGCAGCATGGTTCCCAGATGCAAGGTGGCACCAGTGCCAAGTCGGGCTGGTTTGATGGTGCAAAGTGGCTCCTGCAATCTGCCATCCAGAAGTGGGGCAGCTGATTTTTGTTTGCCAGAGAAAAATTCCGTGGATTGTTTTTGGGGGCATATTGCTGGGAGTGGCCGGCTGGCTCCTTAAAATGCTCGATACGCATGATGGTTCCCAGGCCCAAGGTGTCACCACTACCAAGTCGGCCTGCGGTTTTAGTATCAAGTTCATCCTGCAATTTGCCATCCAGAAGAGGGGCAGTTGAGTTTTGTTTGCCAGAGAAACGGGCCGAGGTTTCTGTTTGGGGACATATGGCTGAGAGTGGCCAGCTGGCCCCTGAATATCCACGATACACAGCATGGTTCCCAGATCCAAGGTGGCACCAGTGCCAAGTCGGGCTGGTTTGATAGTACCAAGTGTCTCCTGCAATCTGCCATCCAGAAGCAGGGCAGCTTACTTTTGTTTGCCAGAGAAATAGGCCTAGGTTTTTGTTTGGGGGTCTGTGGCTAGGAGTGGCCGGCTGGCTCCTAAGAATCCACGATACGCAGGATGTTTCCCAGACCCAAGGTGGCACCAGTGCCAAGTCGGGCTGGTTTGATAGTACCAAGTGGCTCCTGCAAACTCCATCAAAAAGTTGGCAGGCGTGTTTTGTTTTCCAGGGAACAGCGCCGTTGATTTTGTTTGGGGGCCTGTGGCTGGGAGTGGCCGGCTGGCTCCTTAGAATCCACGATACGCAGGATGGTTCCCAGACCCAAGGTGGCACCAGTGCCAAGTCGGGCTGGTTTGATTACACCAAGTGGCTCCTGCAATCTGCCATCCAGAAGTGAGGCAGCTAAGTTTTGTTTGCGAGAAAAAAGGGCCGTGGTTTTTGTTGGGGGCCTGTGGCTGGGAGTAGCCGGCTGGCTCCTTACAATCCACGATAGGCAGGATGGTTCCCAGACCCAAGGTGGCACCAGTGCCAAGTCGGGCTGGTTTGATAGTACCAAGTGGCTCCTGCAATCTGCCATCCAGAAGCGGGGCAGCTGAGTTTTGTTTGCCAGAGGAAAAGGCTGTGGTTTGTGTTTGGGGGCCTGTGGCTGGCAGTGGCCGGCTGGCTCCTGAAAATCCACGATACGCAGCATGGTTCCCAGACCCAAGGTGGCACCAGTGCCAAGTGGGGCTCGTTTGACAGTGTCAAGTGCCTCCTGCAATCTCCCATCCAGAAGCGGGGCAGCTGAGTTTTTTTTGCCAGGGAAACGGACCTTTGTTTTTGATTGGGCTCTGTGGCCGAGAGTGGTCGGCTGTCTCCGGACAATCCACAATACGCAGGATGGTTCCCAGACCCAAGGTGGCACCAGTGCCAAGTCGGGCTGGTTTGATAGTACCAAGTGTCTCCTGCAATCTGCCATCCTGAAGCGGGGCAGCTGAGTTTTGTTTGCCAGAGAAAAGGGCCGTGGGTTGTGTTTGGGGGCATATGGCTGGGAGTGGCCACCTGGCTCCTTAAAATGCACGATACGCCGCATGGTAACCAGACGCAAGGTGGCACCAGTGCCAAGTCAGGCTGTTTTTGTAGTACCCAGTGGCTCCTGCAATTTGCCATCCAGAAGCGGGGCAGTTGAATTTTGTTTGCTAGAGAAAAGGGCTGTGGTTTGTGTTTGGGGGCCTATGGCTGAGAGTGGCCGGCTGGCCCCTGAAAATCAACGATAGGCAGGATGGTTCCCAGATCCAAGGTGGCACCAGTGCCAAGTAAGGCTGGTTGTATGGTTCAAAGTGACTCCTGCAATCTGCCATCCAGAAGCGGGACAGCTGAGTTTTTTTTGCCAGAGAAAATGTCCATGGTCTCTTTTTGGGGCATACGGCTGGGAATTGCCGGCTGGCTCCTTAAAATGCTCGATACGCAGGATGGTTCCCAGAGCCAAGGTGGCACCACTGCCAAGTCGGGCTCTTTTTGTAGTACCAAGTGCGTCCTGCAATTTGCCATCCAGAAGAGGGGCAGTTGAGTTTTGTTTGCCAGAGGAAAGGGCCGAGGTTTGTGTTTGGGGGCATATGGCTGGGAATGACCGGCTGGCCCCTGAAAATCCACGATACGCCGGATGGTTCCCAGATCCAAGGTGGTACCATTACCAAGTCGGGCTGGTTTGATAGTCCCAAGTGGCTCCTGCAAACTGCCATCCAGAAGCGGGGCAGCTGAGTTTTGTTTGCCAGGGAAATGGGCCGTTGTTTGTGTTTGGGGGCCTGTGGCTGGGAGTGTTCGGCTGGTTCCTGAATATGTACGATACGCAGGATTGTTCCCAGATCCAAGGTGGCAGCAGTGCCATGTTGTGCTGGTGTGATAGTCCCAAGTGGCTCCTGCAATCTGCCATCCAGAAGTGGGGCAGCTGATTTTTGTTTGCCAGAGAAAAGGTCCGTGGTTTGTTTTTGGGGGCATATGGCTGAGAGTGGCCGGCTGGCCCCTGAAAATCCACGATACACAGGATGGTTCCCAGATCCAAGGTGGCACCTGTGCCAAGTCGGGCTGATTTGATAGTACTAAGTAGCTCCTGCAATCTGCCATGCAGAAGCGGGGCAGCTTACTTTTGTTTGCCAGGGAAACGGGCCGAGGTTTGTGTTTGGGGGCCTATGGCTGAGAGTGACCGGCTGGCTCCTGAAAAGCTACAATAGGCAGGATGGTGACCAGACCCATGGTGGCACCAGTGCCAAGTTCGGCTGGTTTGATAGTACCAAGTGGTTCCTGCAATCTGCCATCCAGAAGCAGGGCAGCTGAGTTTTGTTTGCCAGAGAAAAGGGCCTTGGTTTGTGTTTGGGGGCATATGGCTGGGTGTGGCCAGCTGGCTCCTTAAAATGCACGATATGCAACATGGCTCCCAGACCCAAGGTGGCACCAGTGCCAAGTTGGGCTGGTTTGATAGTACCAAGTGGCTCCTGCAATCTTCCATGATCACGTGGAGAAATACTTTCTGGTTTCAGCCTCATGCTCTTTCTTCTCTCCCTCAACTTCTCTATCACCTCTCATCTGGTTCACATGCGCTGTCTTCAAGGTCCACAGGCTACTTTTCACAGAATCTTCTGGCCTGATGAAGTAAGAATGATGAATAGAACAGAGCTGGGATCTATTTTCCAGTTTGGATAAAATGCATTCTGCACACAAATCCAAGGAGAACGGGCTGCCCCGATGCCCAGAAAATCTTTCACTCCTGCTAGTGTTCTACGTCAACCGCAACTTAGTCTGAAAGAAAAGCTTTTTCTCTGAGAGCATCTGAGAGGTTTGCATGAAGCACTGATATCTGACATATGCAATTTTGAATAGGAGAGGAAAAAGAAAATGGCAAGGAGTTTTTAATTTTAGTGGTTTCAATTTTAATTTCCGTGCACTTTTTCAAAACTTGTCAGCTCAAATGCCCATCAACATCTTTTAGTCATCTGTAAGTCAGTATTCATATAAAATGTGCTTCAAATCCAAAGAATTTCAAATTTGCACTCCAAGCTTCTATGCCTAGATTTATGATTTCCTACACATATTAGATGAAAGGAAGGCCTTTTTTACTGTGGGAGTGCTGGAACACTGGAACAGGTTGCCCAGAGAAGTTGTGGGTGTCCCATCCCTGAAAGTATTCAAGGTCACCTTGGACGGGGCTTGGAGCAGCAACAAAGGAGAAGCTTGATGGTAGAGAAACAAAGTTGGACTATAGAAGAAACTCGGATTGAAGTATAGGATCAAGTTTTCTCTCAGCTCTTGGGGTAAATTCAAAGTTGTACAAAATGACATTTATCTGTGCTATTCACTACTGTAACAGAAAGTTTCATGAAAACTGTACAGAAGATAGTAAATTTTAAAAGAGATAAGAATTACAGCATAAAATCCATGGGATAGGTTACAACATGAGACACTCTCTAAGAGAAAATCTCTGTGTTTCAGCACTTCATCAGGGTAAGATTTCATGAAGTGCCAAAGAAGGCGGCAAAATATCATTCGGGACATTATTTACTGGAATTCAGCCTGGCCATTAGTAGGAACTGCCTTTGAACATATCATGTAGATATACCACACACACTTTCCCTTCACTGAAAAATTACTGTTTACAACAAATAAGCAATTGACGATCAAAATTGATTGAAAGCATCTTAAACATGTCAAGTATTTCATTGTAGATGATCTGTGATCCAAATGCTTCTTCCACCTTCGAGAGGGACAGAAGAATTCTTCCATATCATGATGGTTTAAAATTGTATCAACCAATGTTTTCTGCTGAAAAGATATCATCTATTTTTTTCTATTTTTGGAAGAAAATATTCCTAGACATACAACAGGTGAGAACTAAGTAATTTTAAAGAAACAAATGAAATGAAAATATTCTGTAAATAGAATGAAATGAAAAGCTGTGTTTTAAATAGGAGCTAAATATTAAACAGAATTTTTGTACCAGGCATTTGAATTACTGCACCAGCTCTTTTGCCCATCAAGAGAGGCATTTAGCATTTCAGTCTTTTCCAAGGTGTTCATGATCTGCTATGCTGATCTCTGTGTGTGCCTAGGTGTGTGTGGAGGGGGGGGCATATGAAGGGGAGTGTGTATGTTTGCTTTACAATTGTTGTGGCAGATTCATGCCTCAGCTCCACATTTTGTTTTAAAAAGGTCACACCGAGTGGATATGAAGTTTACTATCAACAAGAGATCGATTCCCAAATCATCCATTTGACTCTCCCTTATAAATCATGTGCTTTGTTGCATATTTTATCAAATATACTTTCAAGCCAGATGGAGGAAGGAGGATGTGGGAATCCCTCCACCATCTTGCAACTTTTATGTAAGTAGGTTTTCAAGAAAATCATCATTTCTCTTTTAAATATGTCTGGAACAGGCATGATGGTAGTGTCAACCTGTTGGAGTTTTTGTTGCTGGAAGAAGTTGTACAAAAGGATTGGTTTTTACATTGACCAGTTACTGAATCAAGCGCAGGAATACATTGGAAATTTAGCTGGGGGTTCCTTTTCCCAGCAGACTACTTCTAGAACGAGCTTGTACACTGAAGCTGACTCTTTTGCTCTCTTTTTGTTTCTTTCCTATTTTCTTGGCTTCTTTGCCACTATCTAGACAATTTTGGAACTTTGTTCCCAACTAAAATGGTTTCAATAGTCTGATTGTGATCATACATTTTTACAAGGAATTTTTAAAATCTTTCCTCGAGTCCAGAAAGTCAAGGACTTAGATCTTTTTCTTCCCTTATCAATATTGCCATGAAATTGATAAATAAAGACCAACTCTTTATTTTTGTTTTTAACCCACGTAGATAATTCCCATCCATTAATCCATTTTGTGGACCAATAGCTGCCATTCTGATGGAAGCTGTCACTTCTTAACAATAGGCATTCTGTGACTATGTTGACAGCACTTTGGGTGAAGATCCTAACTGGTCTTAGATATACATAGGGAGAAATTTGCTCAGCCAGTGTCAGTCTTAAGCATGCGTATCAGAAGATCTTTCTAGAGCTGGGAATTTTCCCATGAAAGGGATTCAGTTAGGGAAGAGACACTTGTGCCAGAGTTTTACATTCTTCTTGAACACTGCTTAAGGAACTTAGATGCCATGTCCATTTGGATCTCTGTCTGCACAGAACTTTGTCATGCCAGTGCTTTGAAATGCATCTTGAAGAGAATTCACTAGCACAGAATGAAAGAGAGTGGAAGGGGTTGGTGGGGCTAACCAGGCCCAACCCCCCTGCCTAAACCAGGATACCTAGAGCCTCTTGCCCAGGATTCTATCTGGGTGTACTTTTAATGTCTTCAAAGATCCAGGCTCCACAATCTTTCTGGGCAGTCTGTGCCGTGGTTCAGTCACCCTGACAGTAAAGAAACATTTACTGATGTTCAAAGGCAATCTCCTGTATTTCAGTGTGTGCCCACTGCCTCTTGTCTTTACCCTCAGCATCACTGAAAAGACACTGATTCCCTCCCCTTTGCACTATTGCTTCCATATGTATGTGTGATGCCATGTAGAGGTATGTCAAAAACCTCCCTGAAGCCCAGGCAGATAATATTCCCTTCATCTACCAGTCAAGTTGATTCATCAGAGGAGTTTAAAGTGATGTTCAGCATGAAATTCCCCTGAAAAATCATGCTAACTACATTATTTGGTCATCTGTCATGTGCCTGGCAAGGATTTCCAGGAAGAGCTGCTTCATCAACTTCCTGGGGATAAAAAAGAGGCTGGCTGGTTTGTACTATGGCGAGTCCTCTTAATTGCCTTTTTTGAAGATGGGTGTCATATGCTAACATCCACTCTTTAGCCTCTCTTGTCGTCTACATCTTAGCAAAACGCTTTTCCACTATGTCTGGCTAGGAAAAACTGTGCCAGCACAGAAAACATCTCCCATCGTGTTCTAGAAGTTGCACGGATGTCTGCCAAGTGTTTGGCAGGAAG
The DNA here is from genome assembly GCF_035770615.1 of Melospiza melodia melodia. Classification (NCBI taxonomy): domain Eukaryota; kingdom Metazoa; phylum Chordata; class Aves; order Passeriformes; family Passerellidae; genus Melospiza; species Melospiza melodia. Next base: position 98,017,628 of record NC_086196.1, on the reverse strand, counting down.
AAAAGAAAAGTTGTCCAAAACAGCTTCCAATCGAATGTTCCTGTGATTGGAAAAGTCAGGAGAGTGCAAAGGTACTGTTTTCTATCAGTTGGCAAGGTGCGCACACAATCCCAGTGTTGTACAGCTTGCTTCTTCACCTTCCCGAAGCTGCCGCTCTCGCCGGCTGCCGGAGCCCAAGAAGCGGCTTCTTCGCGCAAAGACGATTGTGCCGCTCACAGTGCTCTCCTTAGCGCGGCTTCTGCCGAAAGACGCCCGGCAGCGGCTCTTACCTCCGGAGAGCACCCTACCTTCGTCTTTAGCTCCTCTTCTCATCTACACCTAGGCAAAAAGCTTCTCCACTATGTCTGGCTAGGAAAAACTGTGCCAGCACAGAAAACATCTCCCATCGTGTTCTAGAAGTTGCACGGATGTCTGCCAAGTGTTTGGCAGGAAGAAAAGAAAAGTTGTCCAAAACAGCTTCCAATCGAATGTTCCTGTGATTGGAAAAGTCAGGAGAGTGCAAAGGTACTGTTTTCTATCAGTTGGCAAGGTGCGCACACAATCCCAGTGTTGTACAGCTTGCTTCTTCACCTTCCCGAAGCTGCCGCTCTCGCCGGCTGCCGGAGCCCAAGAAGCGGCTTCTTCGCGCAAAGACGATTGTGCCGCTCACAGTGCTCTCCTTAGCGCGGCTTCTGCCGAAAGACGCCCGGCAGCGGCTCTTACCTCCGGAGAGCATCCTACCTTCGTCTTTCGCGTCTTTTGTAGTCTACATCTTAGCAAAACGCTTTTCCACTATGTCTGGCTAGGAAAAACTGTGCCAGCACAGAAAACATCTCCCATCGTGTTCTAGAAGTTGCACGGATGTCTGCCAAGTGTTTGGCAGGAAGAAAAGAAAAGTTGTCCAAAACAGCTTCCAATCGAATGTTCCTGTGATTGGAAAAGTCAGGAGAGTGCAAAGGTACTGTTTTCTATCAGTTGGCAAGGTGCGCACACAATCCCAGTGTTGTACAGCTTGCTTCTTCACCTTCCCGAAGCTGCCGCTCTCGCCGGCTGCCGGAGCCCAAGAAGCGGCTTCTTCGCGCAAAGACGATTGTGCCGCTCACAGTGCTCTCCTTAGCGCGGCTTCTGCCGAAAGACGCCCGGCAGCGGCTCTTACCTCCGGAGAGCATCCTACCTTCGTCTTTAGCTCCTCTTCTCATCTACACCTCGGCAAAAAGCTTTTCCACTATGTCTGGCTAGGAAAAACTGTGCCAGCACAGAAAACATCTCCCATCGTGTTCTAGAAGTTGCACGGATGTCTGCCAAGTGTTTGGCAGGAAGAAAAGAAAAGTTGTCCAAAACAGCTTCCAATCGAATGTTCCTGTGATTGGAAAAGTCAGGAGAGTGCAAAGATACTGTTTTCTATCAGTTGGCAAGGTGCGCACACAATCCCAGTGTTGTACAGCTTGCTTCTTCACCTTCCCGAAGCTGCCGCTCTCGCCGGCTGCCGGAGCCCAAGAAGCGGCTTCTTCGCGCAAAGACGATTGTGCCGCTCACAGTGCTCTCCTTAGCGCGGCTTCTGCCGAAAGACGCCCGGCAGCGGCTCTTACCTCCGGAGAGCATCCTACCTTCGTCTTTCGCGTCTTTTGTAGTCTACATCTTAGCAAAACGCTTTTCCACTATGTCTGGCTAGGAAAAACTGTGCCAGCACAGAAAACATCTCCCATCGTGTTCTAGAAGTTGCACGGATGTCTGCCAAGTGTTTGGCAGGAAGAAAAGAAAAGTTGTCCAAAACAGCTTCCAATCGAATGTTCCTGTGATTGGAAAAGTCAGGAGAGTGCAAAGGTACTGTTTTCTATCAGTTGGCAAGGTGCGCACACAATCCCAGTGTTGTACAGCTTGCTTCTTCACCTTCCCGAAGCTGCCGCTCTCGCCGGCTGCCGGAGCCCAAGAAGCGGCTTCTTCGCGCAAAGACGATTGTGCCGCTCACAGGGCTCTCCTTAGCGCGGCTTCTGCCGAAAGACGCCCGGCAGCGGCTCTTACCTCCGGAGAGCATCCTACCTTCGTCTTTAGCTCCTCTTCTCATCTACACCTCGGCAAAAAGCTTCTCCACTATGTCTGGCTAGGAAAAACTGTGCCAGCACAGAAAACATCTCCCATCGTGTTCTAGAAGTTGCACGGATGTCTGCCAAGTGTTTGGCAGGAAGAAAAGAAAAGTTGTCCAAAACAGCTTCCAATCGAATGTTCCTGTGATTGGAAAAGTCAGGAGAGTGCAAAGGTACTGTTTTCTATCAGTTGGCAAGGTGCGCACACAATCCCAGTGTTGTACAGCTTGCTTCTTCATCTTCCCGAAGCTGCCACTCTCAGGAGGTAAGAGCCGCTGCCGGGCGTCTTTCGGCAGAAGCTGCGCTAAGGAGAGCACTGTGAGCGGCACAATCGTCTTTGCGCGAAGAAGCCGCTTCTTGGGCTCCGGCAGCCGGCGAGAGCGGCAGCTTCGGGAAGGTGAAGAAGCAAGCTGTACAACACTGGGATTGTGTGCGCACCTTGCCAACTGATAGAAAACAGTACCTTTGCACTCTCCTGACTTTTCCAATCACATGAACATTCGATTGGAAGCTGTTTTGGACAACTTTTCTTTTCTTCCTCCCAAACACTTGGCAGACATCCGTGCAACTTCTAGAACACGATGGGAGATGTTTTCTGTGCTGGCACGGGTTTTCCTAGCCAGACATAGTGGAAAAGCGTTTTGCTAAGATGTAGACTACAAAAGACGCGAAAGACGAAGGTAGGATGCTCTCCGGAGGTAAGAGCCGCTGCCGGGCGTCTTTCGGCAGAAGCCGCGCTAAGGAGAGCCCTGTGAGCGGCACAATCGTCTTTGCGCGAAGAAGCCGCTTCTTGGGCTCCGGCAGCCGGCGAGAGCGGCAGCTTCGGGAAGGTGAAGAAGCAAGCTGTACAACACTGGGATTGTGTGCGCACCTTGCCAACTGATAGAAAACAGTACCTTTGCACTCTCCTGACTTTTCCAATCACAGGAACATTCGATTGGAAGCTGTTTTGGACAACTTTTCTTTTCTTCCTGCCAAACACTTGGCAGACATCCGTGCAACTTCTAGAACACGATGGGAGATGTTTTCTGTGCTGGCACAGTTTTTCCTAGCCAGACATAGTGGAAAAGCGTTTTGCTAAGATGTAGACTACAAAAGACGAGAAAGACGAAGGTAGGATGCTCTCCGGAGGTAAGAGCCGCTGCCGGGCGTCTTTCGGCAGAAGCCGCGCTAAGGAGAGCCCTGTGAGCGGCACAATCGTCTTTGCGCGAAGAAGCCGCTTCTTGGGCTCCGGCAGCCGGCGAGAGCGGCAGCTTCGGGAAGGTGAAGAAGCAAGCTGTACAACACTGGGATTGTGTGCGCACCTTGCCAACTGATAGAAAACAGTACCTTTGCACTCTCCTGACTTTTCCAATCACAGGAACATTCGATTGGAAGCTGTTTTGGACAACTTTTCTTTTCTTCCTGCCAAACACTTGGCAGACATCCGTGCAACTTCTAGAACACGATGGGAGATGTTTTCTGTGCTGGCACAGTTTTTCCTAGCCAGACATAGTGGAAAAGCGTTTTGCTAAGATGTAGACTACAAAAGACGCGAAAGACGAAGGTAGGATGCTCTCCGGAGGTAAGAGCCGCTGCCGGGCGTCTTTCGGCAGAAGCCGCGCTAAGGAGAGCCCTGTGAGCGGCACAATCGTCTTTGCGCGAAGAAGCCGCTTCTTGGGCTCCGGCAGCCGGCGAGAGCGGCAGCTTCGGGAAGGTGAAGAAGCAAGCTGTACAACACTGGGATTGTGTGCGCACCTTGCCAACTGATAGAAAACAGTATCTTTGCACTCTCCTGACTTTTCCAATCACAGGAACATTCGATTGGAAGCTGTTTTGGACAACTTTTCTTTTCTTCCTGCCAAACACTTGGCAGACATCCGTGCAACTTCTAGAACACGATGGGAGATGTTTTCTGTGCTGGCACAGTTTTTCCTAGCCAGACATAGTGGAAAAGCGTTTTGCTAAGATGTAGACTACAAAAGACGCGAAAGACGAAGGTAGGATGCTCTCCGGAGGTAAGAGCCGCTGCCGGGCGTCTTTCGGCAGAAGCCGCGCTAAGGAGAGCACTGTGAGCGGCACAATCGTCTTTGCGCGAAGAAGCCGCTTCTTGGGCTCCGGCAGCCGGCGAGAGCGGCAGCTTCGGGAAGGTGAAGAAGCAAGCTGTACAACACTGGGATTGTGTGCGCACCTTGCCAACTGATAGAAAACAGTACCTTTGCACTCTCCTGACTTTTCCAATCACAGGAACATTCGATTGGAAGCTGTTTTGGACAACTTTTCTTTTCTTCCTGCCAAACACTTGGCAGACATCCGTGCAACTTCTAGAACACGATGGGAGATGTTTTCTGTGCTGGCACAGTTTTTCCTAGCCAGACATAGTGGAAAAGCGTTTTGCTAAGATGTAGACTACAAAAGACGCGAAAGACGAAGGTAGGATGCTCTCCGGAGGTAAGAGCCGCTGCCGGGCGTCTTTCGGCAGAAGCCGCGCTAAGGAGAGCACTGTGAGCGGCACAATCGTCTTTGCGCGAAGAAGCCGCTTCTTCGGCTCCGGCAGCCGGCGAGAGCGGCAGCTTCGGGAAGGTGAAGAAGCAAGCTGTACAACACTGGGATTGTGTGCGCACCTTGCCAACTGATAGAAAACAGTATCTTTGCACTCTCCTGACTTTTCCAATCACAGGAACATTCGATTGGAAGCTGTTTTGGACAACTTTTCTTTTCTTCCTGCCAAACACTTGGCAGACATCCGTGCAACTTCTAGAACACGATGGGAGATGTTTTCTGTGCTGGCACAGTTTTTCCTAGCCAGACATAGTGGAGAAGCTTTTTGCCTAGGTGTAGATGAGAAGAGGAGCTAAAGACGAAGGTAGGATGCTCTCCGGAGGTAAGAGCCGCTGCCGGGCGTCTTTCGGCAGAAGCCGCGCTAAGGAGAGCCCTGTGAGCGGCACAATCGTCTTTGCGCGAAGAAGCCGCTTCTTGGGCTCCGGCAGCCGGCGAGAGCGGCAGCTTCGGGAAGGTGAAGAAGCAAGCTGTACAACACTGGGATTGTGTGCGCACCTTGCCAACTGATAGAAAACAGTACCTTTGCACTCTCCTGACTTTTCCAATCACAGGAACATTCGATTGGAAGCTGTTTTGGACAACTTTTCTTTTCTTCCTGCCAAACACTTGGCAGACATCCGTGCAACTTCTAGAACACGATGGGAGATGTTTTCTGTGCTGGCACAGTTTTTCCTAGCCAGACATAGTGGAAAAGCGTTTTGCTAAGATGTAGACTACAAAAGACGCGAAAGACGAAGGTAGGATGCTCTCCGGAGGTAAGAGCCGCTGCCGGGCGTCTTTCGGCAGAAGCCGCGCTAAGGAGAGCACTGTGAGCGGCACAATCGTCTTTGCGCGAAGAAGCCGCTTCTTGGGCTCCGGCAGCCGGCGAGAGCGGCAGCTTCGGGAAGGTGAAGAAGCAAGCTGTACAACACTGGGATTGTGTGCGCACCTTGCCAACTGATAGAAAACAGTACCTTTGCACTCTCCTGACTTTTCCAATCACAGGAACATTCGATTGGAAGCTGTTTTGGACAACTTTTCTTTTCTTCCTGCCAAACACTTGGCAGACATCCGTGCAACTTCTAGAACACGATGGGAGATGTTTTCTGTGCTGGCACAGTTTTTCCTAGCCAGACATAGTGGAGAAGCTTTTTGCCGAGGTGTAGATGAGAAGAGGAGCTAAAGACGAAGGTAGGGTGCTCTCCGGAGGTAAGAGCCGCTGCCGGGCGTCTTTCGGCAGAAGCCGCGCTAAGGAGAGCACTGTGAGCGGCACAATCGTCTTTGCGCGAAGAAGCCGCTTCTTGGGCTCCGGCAGCCGGCGAGAGCGGCAGCTTCGGGAAGGTGAAGAAGCAAGCTGTACAACACTGGGATTGTGTGCGCACCTTGCCAACTGATAGAAAACAGTACCTTTGCACTCTCCTGACTTTTCCAATCACAGGAACATTCGATTGGAAGCTGTTTTGGACAACTTTTCTTTTCTTCCTGCCAAACACTTGGCAGACATCCGTGCAACTTCTAGAACACGATGGGAGATGTTTTCTGTGCTGGCACAGTTTTTCCTAGCCAGACATAGTGGAAAAGCGTTTTGCTAAGATGTAGACGACAAGAGAGGCTAAAGAGTGGATGTTAGCATATGACACCCATCTTCAAAAAAGGCAATTAAGAGGACTCGCCATAGTACAAACCAGCCAGCCTCTTTTTTATCCCCAGGAAGTTGATGAAGCAGCTCTTCCTGGAAATCCTTGCCAGGCACATGACAGATGACCAAATAATGTAGTTAGCATGATTTTTCAGGGGAATTTCATGCTGAACATCACTTTAAACTCCTCTGATGAATCAACTTGACTGGTAGATGAAGGGAATATTATCTGCCTGGGCTTCAGGGAGGTTTTTGACATACCTCTACATGGCATCACACATACATATGGAAGCAATAGTGCAAAGGGGAGGGAATCAGTGTCTTTTCAGTGATGCTGAGGGTAAAGACAAGAGGCAGTGGGCACACACTGAAATACAGGAGATTGCCTTTGAACATCAGTAAATGTTTCTTTACTGTCAGGGTGACTGAACCACGGCACAGACTGCCCAGAAAGATTGTGGAGCCTGGATCTTTGAAGACATTAAAAGTACACCCAGATAGAATCCTGGGCAAGAGGCTCTAGGTATCCTGGTTTAGGCAGGGGGGTTGGGCCTGGTTAGCCCCACCAACCCCTTCCACTCTCTTTCATTCTGTGCTAGTGAATTCTCTTCAAGATGCATTTCAAAGCACTGGCATGACAAAGTTCTGTGCAGACAGAGATCCAAATGGACATGGCATCTAAGTTCCTTAAGCAGTGTTCAAGAAGAATGTAAAACTCTGGCACAAGTGTCTCTTCCCTAACTGAATCCCTTTCATGGGAAAATTCCCAGCTCTAGAAAGATCTTCTGATACGCATGCTTAAGACTGACACTGGCTGAGCAAATTTCTCCCTATGTATATCTAAGACCAGTTAGGATCTTCACCCAAAGTGCTGTCAACATAGTCACAGAATGCCTATTGTTAAGAAGTGACAGCTTCCATCAGAATGGCAGCTATTGGTCCACAAAATGGATTAATGGATGGGAATTATCTACGTGGGTTAAAAACAAAAATAAAGAGTTGGTCTTTATTTATCAATTTCATGGCAATATTGATAAGGGAAGAAAAAGATCTAAGTCCTTGACTTTCTGGACTCGAGGAAAGATTTTAAAAATTCCTTGTAAAAATGTATGATCACAATCAGACTATTGAAACCATTTTAGTTGGGAACAAAGTTCCAAAATTGTCTAGATAGTGGCAAAGAAGCCAAGAAAATAGGAAAGAAACAAAAAGAGAGCAAAAGAGTCAGCTTCAGTGTACAAGCTCGTTCTAGAAGTAGTCTGCTGGGAAAAGGAACCCCCAGCTAAATTTCCAATGTATTCCTGCGCTTGATTCAGTAACTGGTCAATGTAAAAACCAATCCTTTTGTACAACTTCTTCCAGCAACAAAAACTCCAACAGGTTGACACTACCATCATGCCTGTTCCAGACATATTTAAAAGAGAAATGATGATTTTCTTGAAAACCTACTTACATAAAAGTTGCAAGATGGTGGAGGGATTCCCACATCCTCCTTCCTCCATCTGGCTTGAAAGTATATTTGATAAAATATGCAACAAAGCACATGATTTATAAGGGAGAGTCAAATGGATGATTTGGGAATCGATCTCTTGTTGATAGTAAACTTCATATCCACTCGGTGTGACCTTTTTAAAACAAAATGTGGAGCTGAGGCATGAATCTGCCACAACAATTGTAAAGCAAACATACACACTCCCCTTCATATGCCCCCCCCTCCACACACACCTAGGCACACACAGAGATCAGCATAGCAGATCATGAACACCTTGGAAAAGACTGAAATGCTAAATGCCTCTCTTGATGGGCAAAAGAGCTGGTGCAGTAATTCAAATGCCTGGTACAAAAATTCTGTTTAATATTTAGCTCCTATTTAAAACACAGCTTTTCATTTCATTCTATTTACAGAATATTTTCATTTCATTTGTTTCTTTAAAATTACTTAGTTCTCACCTGTTGTATGTCTAGGAATATTTTCTTCCAAAAATAGAAAAAAATAGATGATATCTTTTCAGCAGAAAACATTGGTTGATACAATTTTAAACCATCATGATATGGAAGAATTCTTCTGTCCCTCTCGAAGGTGGAAGAAGCATTTGGATCACAGATCATCTACAATGAAATACTTGACATGTTTAAGATGCTTTCAATCAATTTTGATCGTCAATTGCTTATTTGTTGTAAACAGTAATTTTTCAGTGAAGGGAAAGCGTGTGTGGTATATCTACATGATATGTTCAAAGGCAGTTCCTACTAATGGCCAGGCTGAATTCCAGTAAATAATGTCCCGAATGATATTTTGCCGCCTTCTTTGGCACTTCATGAAATCTTACCCCGATGAAGTGCTGAAACACAGAGATTTTCTCTTAGAGAGTGTCTCATGTTGTAACCTATCCCATGGATTTTATGCTGTAATTCTTATCTCTTTTAAAATTTACTATCTTCTGTACAGTTTTCATGAAACTTTCTGTTACAGTAGTGAATAGCACAGATAAATGTCATTTTGTACAACTTTGAATTTACCCCAAGAGCTGAGAGAAAACTTGATCCTATACTTCAATCCGAGTTTCTTCTATAGTCCAACTTTGTTTCTCTACCATCAAGCTTCTCCTTTGTTGCTGCTCCAAGCCCCGTCCAAGGTGACCTTGAATACTTTCAGGGATGGGACACCCACAACTTCTCTGGGCAACCTGTTCCAGTGTTCCAGCACTCCCACAGTAAAAAAGGCCTTCCTTTCATCTAATATGTGTAGGAAATCATAAATCTAGGCATAGAAGCTTGGAGTGCAAATTTGAAATTCTTTGGATTTGAAGCACATTTTATATGAATACTGACTTACAGATGACTAAAAGATGTTGATGGGCATTTGAGCTGACAAGTTTTGAAAAAGTGCACGGAAATTAAAATTGAAACCACTAAAATTAAAAACTCCTTGCCATTTTCTTTTTCCTCTCCTATTCAAAATTGCATATGTCAGATATCAGTGCTTCATGCAAACCTCTCAGATGCTCTCAGAGAAAAAGCTTTTCTTTCAGACTAAGTTGCGGTTGACGTAGAACACTAGCAGGAGTGAAAGATTTTCTGGGCATCGGGGCAGCCCGTTCTCCTTGGATTTGTGTGCAGAATGCATTTTATCCAAACTGGAAAATAGATCCCAGCTCTGTTCTATTCATCATTCTTACTTCATCAGGCCAGAAGATTCTGTGAAAAGTAGCCTGTGGACCTTGAAGACAGCGCATGTGAACCAGATGAGAGGTGATAGAGAAGTTGAGGGAGAGAAGAAAGAGCATGAGGCTGAAACCAGAAAGTATTTCTCCACGTGATCATGGAAGATTGCAGGAGCCACTTGGTACTATCAAACCAGCCCAACTTGGCACTGGTGCCACCTTGGGTCTGGGAGCCATGTTGCATATCGTGCATTTTAAGGAGCCAGCTGGCCACACCCAGCCATATGCCCCCAAACACAAACCAAGGCCCTTTTCTCTGGCAAACAAAACTCAGCTGCCCTGCTTCTGGATGGCAGATTGCAGGAACCACTTGGTACTATCAAACCAGCCGAACTTGGCACTGGTGCCACCATGGGTCTGGTCACCATCCTGCCTATTGTAGCTTTTCAGGAGCCAGCCGGTCACTCTCAGCCATAGGCCCCCAAACACAAACCTCGGCCCGTTTCCCTGGCAAACAAAAGTAAGCTGCCCCGCTTCTGCATGGCAGATTGCAGGAGCTACTTAGTACTATCAAATCAGCCCGACTTGGCACAGGTGCCACCTTGGATCTGGGAACCATCCTGTGTATCGTGGATTTTCAGGGGCCAGCCGGCCACTCTCAGCCATATGCCCCCAAAAACAAACCACGGACCTTTTCTCTGGCAAACAAAACTCAGCTGCCCCACTTCTGGATGGCAGATTGCAGGAGCCACTTGGGACTATCACACCAGCACAACATGGCACTGCTGCCACCTTGGATCTGGGAACAATCCTGCGTATCGTACATATTCAGGAACCAGCCGAACACTCCCAGCCACAGGCCCCCAAACACCAACAACGGCCCTTTTCTCTGGCAAACAAAACTCAGCTGCCCCGCTTCTGGATGGCAGTTTGCAGGAGCCACTTGGGACTATCAAACCAGCCCGACTTGGTAATGGTACCACCTTGGATCTGGGAACCATCCTTCCTATCGTGGATTTTCAGGGGCCAGCCGGTCATTCCCAGCCATATGCCCCCAAACACAAACCTCGGCCCTTTCCTCTGGCAAACAAAACTCAACTGCCCCTCTTCTGGATGGCAAATTGCAGGACGCACTTGGTACTACAAAAAGAGCCCGACTTGGCAGTGGTGCCACCTTGGCTCTGGGAACCATCCTGCGTATCGAGCATTTTAAGGAGCCAGCCGGCAATTCCCAGCCGTATGCCCCAAAAAGAGACCATGGACATTTTCTCTGGCAAAAAAAACTCAGCTGTCCCGCTTCTGGATGGCAGATTGCAGGAGTCACTTTGAACCATACAACCAGCCTTACTTGGCACTGGTGCCACCTTGGATCTGGGAACCATCCTGCCTATCGTTGATTTTCAGGGGCCAGGTGGCCACTCCCAGCCATATGCCCCCAAACACAACCCACGGCCCTTTTCTCTGGCAAACAAAACTCAGCTGCCCCGCTTCAGGATGGCAGATTGCAGGAGACACTTGGTACTATCAAACCAGCCCGACTTGGCACTGGTGCCACCTTGGGTCTGGGAACCATCCTGCGTATTGTGGATTGTCCGGAGACAGCCGACCACTCTCGGCCACAGAGCCCAATCAAAAACAAAGGTCCGTTTCCCTGGCAAAAAAAACTCAGCTGCCCCGCTTCTGGATGGGAGATTGCAGGAGGCACTTGACACTGTCAAACGAGCCCCACTTGGCACTGGTGCCACCTTGGGTCTGGGAACCATGCTGCGTATCGTGGATTTTCAGGAGCCAGCCGGCCACTGCCAGCCACAGGCCCCCAAACACAAACCACAGCCTTTTCCTCTGGCAAACAAAACTCAGCTGCCCCGCTTCTGGATGGCAGATTGCAGGAGCCACTTGGTACTATCAAACCAGCCCGACTTGGCACTGGTGCCACCTTGGGTCTGGGAACCATCCTGCCTATCGTGGATTGTAAGGAGCCAGCCGGCTACTCCCAGCCACAGGCCCCCAACAAAAACCACGGCCCTTTTTTCTCGCAAACAAAACTTAGCTGCCTCACTTCTGGATGGCAGATTGCAGGAGCCACTTGGTGTAATCAAACCAGCCCGACTTGGCACTGGTGCCACCTTGGGTCTGGGAACCATCCTGCGTATCGTGGATTCTAAGGAGCCAGCCGGCCACTCCCAGCCACAGGCCCCCAAACAAAATCAACGGCGCTGTTCCCTGGAAAACAAAACACGCCTGCCAACTTTTTGATGGAGTTTGCAGGAGCCACTTGGTACTATCAAACCAGCCCGACTTGGCACTGGTGCCACCTTGGGTCTGGGAAACATCCTGCGTATCGTGGATTCTTAGGAGCCAGCCGGCCACTCCTAGCCACAGGCCCCCAAACAAAAACCTAGGCCTATTTCTCTGGCAAACAAAAGTAAGCTGCCCTGCTTCTGGATGGCAGATTGCAGGAGACACTTGGTACTATCAAACCAGCCCGACTTGGCACTGGTGCCACCTTGGATCTGGGAACCATGCTGTGTATCGTGGATATTCAGGGGCCAGCTGGCCACTCTCAGCCATATGTCCCCAAACAGAAACCTCGGCCCGTTTCTCTGGCAAACAAAACTCAACTGCCCCTCTTCTGGATGGCAAATTGCAGGATGAACTTGATACTAAAACCGCAGGCCGACTTGGTAGTGGTGACACCTTAGGCCTGGGAACCATCATGCGTATCGAGCATTTTAAGGAGCCAGCCGGCCACTCCCAGCAATATGCCCCCAAAAACAATCCACGGAATTTTTCTCTGGCAAACAAAAATCAGCTGCCCCACTTCTGGATGGCAGATTGCAGGAGCCACTTTGCACCATCAAACCAGCCCGACTTGGCACTGGTGCCACCTTGCATCTGGGAACCATGCTGCCTAGCGTGGATTTTCAGGAGCCAGCCGGCCACTCTCAGCTATATGCCCCCAAACAAAACCCACGGCCCGTTTCCCTGGCAAACAAAATTAAGCTGCCCCGCTTCTGGATGGCAGATTGCAGGACGCACTTGGTAGTATCAAACCAGCCCGACTTGGCACTGGTGCCACCTTGGGTCTGGGAACCATCCTGCGTATCGTGGGTTCAAAGGAGCCACCCGGCCACTCCCAGCCACAGGCCCCCAAATACAAACAATGGCGCTTTTCCCTGGAAAACAAAACTCGCCTGCCAACTTTTTGATGGCAGATTGCAGGAGCCACTTGGTACTATCAAATCAGCCCAACTTGGCACTGCTGCCACCATGGGTCTGGTCACCATCCTGCCTATTGTAGCTTTTCAGGAGCCAGCCGGTCACTCCCAGCCATAGGTCCCCAGTCACAAACCTCGGCCCGTTTCCCTGGCAAACAAAAGTAAGCTGCCCCGCTTCTGGATGGCAGATTGCAGGAGCCACTTGGTACTATCAAACCAGCCCAACTTGGCACTGGTGCCACCTTGGGTCTGGGAACCATGCTGCGTAACACAGATTCTAAGGAGCCAGTCGGCCACTCCCAGCCACAAGCCCCCAAACACAAACAACGGCGCTATTCTCTGGCAAACAAAACTCAACTTCCCCTCTTCTGGATGGCAAATTGCAGGACGCACTTGGTACTATAAAAACAGCCCGACTTGGCACTGGTGCCACCTTGGGTCTGGGAACCATCCTGCGTATTGTGGGTTGTCAGGAGCCAGCCGAACACTCTCGGCCACAGACCCCAATTAAAAACAACGGCCCGTTTCACAGGCAAACAAAACTCAGCTGCCCCGCTTCTGGATGGGAGATTGCAGGAGGCACTTGACACTGTGAAACCAGCCCCACTTGGCCCTGGTGCCACCTTGGGTCTGGGAACCATGCTGCGTATCATGGATTTTCAGGAGCCAGCCGGTCACTCTCAGCCATAGGCCCCCAAACACAAACCTCGGCCCGTTTCCCTGGCAAACAAAAGTAAGCTGCCCCGCTTCTGCATGGCAGATTGCAGGAGCTACTTAGTACTATCAAATCAGCCCGACTTGGCACAGGTGCCACCTTGGATCTGGGAACCATCCTGTGTATCGTGGATTTTCAGGGGCCAGCCGGCCACTCTCAGCCATATGCCCCCAAAAACAAACCACGGACCTTTTCTCTGGCAAACAAAAATCAGCTGCCCCACTTCTGGATGGCAGATTGCAGGAGCCACTTGGGACTATCACACCAGCACAACATGGCACTGCTGCCACCTTGGATCTGGGAACAATCCTGCGTATCGTACATATTCAGGAACCAGCCGAACACTCCCAGCCACAGGCACCCAAACACAAACAACGGCCCATTTCCCTGGCAAACAAAACTCAGCTGCCCCGCTTCTGGATGGCAGTTTGCAGGAGCCACTTGGGACTATCAAACCAGCCCGACTTGGTAATGGTACCACCTTGGATCTGGGAACCATCCGGCGTATCGTGGATTTTCAGGGGCCAGCCGGTCATTCCCAGCCATATGCCCCCAAACACAAACCTCGGCCCTTTTCTCTGGCAAACAAAACTCAACTGCCCCTCTTCTGGATGGCAAATTGCAGGACGCACTTGGTACTACAAAAAGAGCCCGACTTGGCAGTGGTGCCACCTTGGCTCTGGGAACCATCCTGCGTATCGAGCATTTTAAGGAGCCAGCCGGCAATTCCATGCCGTATGCCCCAAAAAGAAACCATGGACCTTTTCTCTGGCAAAAAAAACTCAGCTGTCCCGCTTCTGGATGGCAGATTGCAGGAGTCACTTTGAACCATACAACCAGCCTTACTTGGCACTGGTGCCACCTTGGATCTGGGAACCATCCTGCCTATCGTTGATTTTCAGGGGCCAGCCGGCCACTCTCAGCCATAGGCCCCCAAACACAAACCACAGCCCTTTTCTCTAGCAAACAAAATTCAACTGCCCCGCTTCTGGATGGCAAATTGCAGGAGCCACTGGGTACTACAAAAACAGCCTGACTTGGCACTGGTGCCACCTTGCGTCTGGTTACCATGCGGCGTATCGTGCATTTTAAGGAGCCAGGTGGCCACTCCCAGCCATATGCCCCCAAACACAACCCACGGCCCTTTTCTCTGGCAAACAAAACTCAGCTGCCCCGCTTCTGGATGGCAGATTGCAGGAGACACTTGGTACTATCAAACCAGCCCGACTTGGCACTGGTGCCACCTTGGGTCTGGGAACCATCCTGCGTATTGTGGATTGTCAGGAGACAGCCGACCACTCTCGGCCACAGAGCCCAATCAAAAACAAAGGTCCGTTTCCCTGGCAAAAAAAACTCAGCCGCCCCGCTTCTGGATGGGAGATTGCAGGAGGCACTTGACACTGTCAAACGAGCCCCACTTGGCACTGGTGCCACCTTGGGTCTGGGAACCATGCTGCGTATCGTGGATTTTCAGGAGCCAGCCGGCCACTGCCAGCCACAGGCCCCCAAACACAAACCACAGCCTTTTTCTCTGGCAAACAAAACTCAGCTGCCCCGCTTCTGGATGGCAGATTGCAGGAGCCACTTGGTACTATCAAACCAGCCCGACTTGGCACTGGTGCCACCTTGGGTCTGGGAACCATCCTGCCTATCGTGGATTTTAAGGAGCCAGCCGGCTACTCCCAGCCACAGGCCCCCAACAAAAACCACGGCCCTTTTTTCTCGCAAACAAAACTTAGCTGCCTCACTTCTGGATGGCAGATTGCAGGAGCCACTTGGTGTAATCAAACCAGCCCGACTTGGCACTGGTGCCACCTTGGGTCTGGGAACCATCCTGCGTATCGTGGATTCTAAGGAGCCAGCCGGCCACTCCCAGCCACAGGCCCCCAAACAAAATCAACGGCGCTGTTCCCTGGAAAACAAAACACGCCTGCCAACTTTTTGATGGAGTTTGCAGGAGCCACTTGGTACTGTCAAACCAGCCCGACTTGGCACTGGTGCCACCTTGGGTCTGGGAAACATCCTGCGTATCGTGGATTCTTAGGAGCCAGCCTGCCACTCCTAGCCACAGGCCCCCAAACAAAAACCTAGGCCTATTTCTCTGGCAAACAAAAGTAAGCTGCCCTGCTTCTGGATGGCAGATTGCAGGAGACACTTGGTACTATCAAACCAGCCCGACTTGGCACTGGTGCCACCTTGGATCTGGGAACCATGCTGTGTATCGTGGATATTCAGGGGCCAGCCGGCCACTCTCAGCCATATGTCCCCAAACAGAAACCTCGGCCCGTTTCTCTGGCAAACAAAACTCAACTGCCCCTCTTCTGGATGGCAAATTGCAGGATGAACTTGATACTAAAACCGCAGGCCGACTTGGTAGTGGTGACACCTTGGGCCTGGGAACCATCATGCGTATCGAGCATTTTAAGGAGCCAGCCGGCCACTCCCAGCAATATGCCCCCAAAAACAATCCACGGAATTTTTCTCTGGCAAACAAAAATCAGCTGCCCCGCTTCTGGATGGCAGATTGCAGGAGACACTTTGCACCATCAAACCAGCCCGACTTGGCACTGGTGCCACCTTGCATCTGGGAACCATGCTGCCTAGCGTGGATTTTCAGGAGCCAGCCGGCCACTCTCAGCTATATGCCCCCAATCAAAACCCACGGCCCGTTTCCCTGGCAAACAAAAGTAAGCTGCCCCGCTTCTGGATGGCAGATTGCAGGACGCACTTGGTAGTATCAAACCAGCCCGACTTGGCACTGGTGCCACCTTGGGTCTGGGAACCATCCTGCGTATCGTGGGTTCAAAGGAGCCACCCGGCCACTCCCAGCCACAGGCCCCCAAATACAAACAATGGCGCTTTTCCCTGGAAAACAAAACTCGCCTGCCAACTTTTTGATGGCAGATTGCCGGAGCCACTTGGTACTATCAAACCAGCCCAACTTGGCACTGGTGCCACCATGGGTCTGGTAACCATCCTGCCTATTGTAGATTTTCAGGAGCCAGCCGGTCACTCCCAGCCATAGGTCCCCAGTCACAAACCTCGGCCCGTTTCCCTGGCAAACAAAAGTAAGCTGCCCCGCTTCTGGATGGCAGATTGCAGGAGCCACTTGGTACTATCAAACCAGCCCAACTTGGCACTGGTGCCACCTTGGGTCTGGGAACCATGCTGCGTAACACAGATTCTAAGGAGCCAGTCGGCCACTACCAGCAACAAGCCCCCAAACACAAACAACGGCGCTATTCTCTGGCAAACAAAACTCAACTGCCCCTCTTCTGGATGGCAAATTGCAGGACGCACTTGGTACTATAAAAACAGCCCGACTTGGCACTGGTGCCACCTTGGGTCTGGGAACCATCCTGCGTATTGTGGGTTGTCAGGAGCCAGCCGAACACTCCCAGCCACAGGCCCCCAAATACAAACCAAAGCCTTTTTCTCTGGCAAACAAAACTCAGCTGCCCCGCTTCTGGATGGCAGATTGCAGGAGCCACTTGGGACTATCACACCAGAACAACATGGCACTGCTGCCACCTTGGATCTGGGAACCATCCTTCCTATCGTGGATTTTCAGGGGCCAGCCGGTCACTCTCAGCCATAGGCCCCAAACACAAACCACGGCCCTTTTCTCTGGAAAACAAAACTCAACTGCCCCTCTTCTGGATGGCAGATTGCAGGAGCCACTGGGTACTATGAAACCAGCCCTACTTGGCACTGATGCCACCTTGGGTCTGGGAACCATGCTGCGTATCATGGATTTTCAGGAGCCAGCCGGCCACTGCCAGCCACAGGCCCCGAAACACAAACAACAGCCTTTTTCTCTGGCAAACAAAATTCAGCTGCCCCGCTTCTGGATGGCAGATTGCAGGAACCACTTGGTACTAACAAACCAGCCCGACTTGGCACTGGTGCCACCTTGCATCTGGGAACCATCCTGCGTATCGTGGATTCTAAGGAGCCAGCTGGCCACTCCCAGCCGCAGGCCCCAAAACACGCACAACGGTGCTTTTCCCTGGAAAACAAAACTCGCCTGCCAAACTTTTGATGGCAGATTGCAGGAGCCACTTGGTACTATCAAACCAGCCCAACTTGGCACTGGTGCCACCATGGGTCTGGTCACCATCCTGCCTATCGTAGCTTTTCAGGAGCCAGCCAGCCACCCCAATCCAGAGGCCCCCAGACAAATATTTCGGCCCGTTTCCCTGGCAAACAAAAGTAAGCTGCCCCGCTTCTGCATGGCAGATTGCAGGAGCCACTTTGCACCATCAAACCAGCCCAACTTGGCACTGGTGCCACCTCAGGTCTGGGAACCATCCTGCGTATCGTGGGTTCTAAGGAGCCAGCCGGCCACTCCCAGCCACAGGCCCCCAAACACAAACAACGGCGCTTTTCCCTGGAAAACACAACTCGCCTGCCAACTTTTTGATGGCAGATTGCAGGAGCCACTTGGTACTATCAAACCAGCCCAACTTGGCACTGGTGCCACCATGGGTCTGGTCACCATCCTGCCTATCGTAGCTTTTCAGGAGCCAGCCAGCCACCCCCAGCCAGAGGCCCCTAGACACAAACCTCGGCCCGTTTCCCTGGCAAACAAAAGTAACCTGCCCCGCTTCTGCATGGCAGATTGCAGGAGCTGCTTAGTACTATCAAACCAGCCCGACTTGGCACTGGTGCCACCTCAGGTCTGGGAACCATCCTGCCTATCGTGGATTTTCAGGGGCCAGCCGGCCACTCTCAGCCATATGCCCCCAAAAACAAACCACGGCCCTTTTCTCTGGCAAACAAAACTCAACTGCCCCTCTTCTGGATGGCAAATTTTAGGACGCCCTTAGTACTACGAACACCGCCCGACGTGGCCCTGGTGCCACCTTGTGTCAGGGAACCATCCTGCATATCGAGCTTTTTAAGGAGCCAGACGGCCACGCCCAGCCATAAACCCCCAAAAACAAACCACGGACTATTTCTCTTGGAAACAAAAATCCGCTGCCCCGCGTCTGGATGGCAGATTGCAGGAGCCACTTTGCACCATCAAACCAGCCCGACTTGGCACTGGTGCCACCTTGGGTCTGGGAACAATCCTGCATATCGTGGATTCTAAGGAGCCAGCTGGCCACTCCCAGCCACAGGCCCCCAAACACAAACAACGGCGCTTTTCCCTGGAAAACAAAATTCGCCTGCCAACTTTTTGATGGCAGATTGCAGGAGCCACTTGGTACTATCAAACCAGCCCAACTTGGCACTGGTGCCACCTCTGGTCTGGGAACCATCCTGCCTATCGTAGCTTTTCAGGAGCCAGCCGGTCACTCCCAGCCATAGACCCCCAGACACAAACCTCGGCCCGTTTCCCTGGAAAACAAAAGTAAGCTACCCCAATTCTGGATGGCAGATTGCAGGAGCCACTTGGTACTATCAAATCAGCCCAACTTGGCACTGGTGCCACCATGGGTCTGGTAAACATCCTGCCTATCGTAGCTTTTCAGGAGCCAGCCGGTCACTCCCTGCCATAGGCCCCTGGACACAAACCTCGGCCCGTTTCCCTGGCAAACAAAAGTAAGCTGCCCCGCTTTTGGATGGCAGATTGCAGGATGCACTTGGTACTTACAAACCAGCCCGACTTGGCCCTGGTGCCACCTTGGCTCTGGGAACCATGCTGCGTAACGTAGATTCTACGAGGACAGGCGGCCACTCCCAGCCACAGGCCTCTAAACAAAAACAACGGCGCTTTTCCCTGGAAAACAAAACTCGCCTGCAAACTTCTTGATGGCAGATTGCAGGAGCCACTTGGTACTATCAAACCAGCCCAACTTGGCACTGGTGCCACCATGGGTCTGGTCACCATCCTGCCTATCGTAGCTTTTTAGGAGCCAGCAGCTCACTTCCAGCCATAGGCCTCCAGACAAATACCTCGGCACGTTTCCCTGGCAAACAAAAGTAGGCTGCCCCGCTTCTGGATGGCAAATTGCAGGACGCACTTGGTACTACGAAAACAGCCCGACTTGGCACTGATGCCACCTTGGGTCAGGGAACAATCCTGCGTATAGAGCTTTTTAAGGAGCCAGCCGGCCACGTCCAGTCATATACCCCCAAAAAAAACCACGGAACATTTCTCCAGCAAACAAAAATCCGCTGCCCCGCGTCTGGATGGCAGATTGCAGGAGCTATTTAGTATTATCAAACCAGCCCGACTTGGCACTGGTGGCACCATGAGTCTGGTAACCATCCTGCCTATCGTAGCTTTTCAGTAGCCAGCCGGTCACTCCCAGCCATAGGCCCCCAGACAAATACCTCGGCCCGTTTCCCTGGGAAACAAAAGTAAGCTGTCCCGCTTCTGGATGGAAGATTGCAGGAGCCACTTGGTACTCTCAAACCAGCCCAACTTGTTCCCAGACCCAAGGTGGCACCAGTGCCAAGTCGGGCTGGTTTGATGGTGCAACGTGGCTCCTGCAATCTGCCATCCAAAAGCGGGGCAGCTTACTTTTGTTTGCCAGGGAAACGGGCCGAGGTTTGTGTCTGGGGGCCTATGGCAGGGAGTGACCGGCTGGCTCCTCAAAAGCTACGATAGGCAGGATGTTTACCAGACCCATGGTGGCACCAGTGCCAAGTTGGGCTGATTTGATAGTACCAAGTGGCTCCTGCAATCTGCGATCCAGAATCGGGGTAGCTTACTTTTGTTTTCCAGGGAAACGGGCCGAGGTTTGTGTCTGGGGGTCTATGGCTGGGAGTGACCGGCTGGCTCCCGAAAAGCTACGATAGGCAGGATGGTTCCCAGACCAGAGGTGGCACCAGTGCCAAGTTGGGCTGGTTTGATAGTACCAAGTGGCTCCTGCAATCTGCCATCAAAAAGTTGGCAGGCGAATTTTGTTTTCCAGGGAAAAGCGCCGTTGTTTTTGTTTGGGGGCCTGTGGCTGGGAGTGGCCGGCTGGCTCCTTAGAATCCACGATATGCAGGATTGTTCCCAGACCCAAGGTGGCACCAGTGCCAAGTCGGGCTGGTTTGATGGTGCAAAGTGGCTCCTGCAATCTGCCATCCAGACGCGGGGCAGCGGATTTTTGTTTCCAAGAGAAATGGTCCGTGGTTTGTTTTTGGGGGTTTATGGCTGGGCGTGGCCGGCTGGCTCCTTAAAAAGCTCGATATGCAGGATGGTTCCCTGACACAAGGTGGCACCAGTGCCACGTCGGGTGGTTTTCGTAGTACAAAGTGCGTCCTAAAATTTGCCATCCAGAAGAGGGGCAGTTGAGTTTTGTTTGCCAGAGAAAAGGGCCGTGGTTTGTTTTTGGGGGCATATGGCTGAGAGTGGCCGGCTGGCTCCTGAAAAGCTACGATAGGCAGGATGTTTACCAGACCCATGGTGGCACCAGTGCCAAGTTGGGCTGATTTGATAGTACCAAGTGGCTCCTGCAATCTGCCATCCAGAATCGGGGTAGCTTACTTTTGTTTGCCAGGGAAACGGACCGTTGTTTGTGTTTGGGGGCCTATGGCTGGGACAACCGGCTGGCTCCTTAAAATCTACGATACGCAGGATGGTTCCCAGACCAGAGGTGGCACCAGTGCCAAGTTGGGCTGGTTTGATAGTACCAAGTGGCTTCTGCAATCTGCCATCCAGAAGCGGGGCAGCTTACTTTTGTTTGCCAGGGAAACGGGCCGAGCTTTGTGTCTCGGGGCCTATGGCTGTGAGTGACCGGCTGGCTCCTGAAAAGCTTCGATAGGCAGGATGGTGACCAGACCCATGGTGGCACCAGTGCCAAGTTGGGCTGGTTTGATAGTACCAAGTGGCTCCTGCAATCTGCCATCAAAATGTTGTCAGGCGAGTTTTGTTTTCCAGGGAAAAGCGTCGTTGTTTGTGTTTGGGGGCCTGTGGTTGGGAGTGGCCGGCTGGCTCCTTAGAAACCACGATACGCAGCATGGTTCCCAGACAAGAGGTGCCACCAGTGCCAAGTTGGGCTGGTTTGATAGTACCAAGTGGTTCCTGCAATCTGCCATCCAGAAGCGGGGCAGCTTACTTTTGTTTGCCACGGAAACGGGCCGTTGTTTGTGTTTGGGGGCCTGTGGCTGGGAGTGGCCGACTGGCTCCTTAGAATCCACGATACGCAGGATGGTTCCCAGACCAGAGGTGGCACCAGTGCCAAGTTGGGCTGGTTTGATAATACCAAGTGGCTCCTGCAATCTGCCATCCAGAAGCGGGGCAGCTTAATTTTGTTTGCCAGGGAAACGGGCCAAGGTTTGTGTCTGGGGGCCTATGGCTGTGAGTGACCGGCTAGGTCCTGAAAAGCTACGAGAGGCATGATGGTGACCAGACCCATGGTGGCACCAGTGCCAAGTTGGGCTGGTTTGATAGTACCAAGTGGCTCCTGCAATCTGCCATCAAAAATCGGCAAGCGAGTGTTGATTTCCAGGGAAAAGCGTCGTTGTTTGTGTTTGGGGGCCTGTGGCTGGGAGTGGCCGGCTGGCTCCTTAGAATCCACGATACGCAGCATGGTTCCCAGACCCAAGGTGGCACCAGTGCCAAGTCGGGCTGGCTTGATAATACCAAGTGGTTCCTGCAATCGGCCATCAAAATGTTCCCAGGCGAGTTTTGTTTTCCAGGGAAAAGCGCCGTTGTTTGTGCCTGGGGCCCTATGGCCTGGAGTGGACGGATGGCTAATTAGAATCCACGATACACAGGATGGTTCCCAGACCCATGGTGGCACCAGTGCCAAGTTGGGCTGGTTTGATAGCAACAAGTGGTTCCTGCAATCTGCCATCCAGAAGCGGGGCAGCTTACTTTTGTTTGCCAGGGAAACGGTCCGAGGTTTGTGTCTGGGGGCCTATGGCTGGGAGTGACCGGCTGGCTCCTGAAAAGCTACGATAGGCAGGATGGTGACCAGACCCATGGTGGCACCAGTGCCAAGTTGGGCTGGTTTGATAGTACCAAGTGGCTCCTGCAATCTGCCATCAAAAAGTTGTCAGGCGAGTTTTGTTTTCCAGGGAAAAGCGCCGTTGTTTGTGTTTGGGGGCCTGTGGCTGGGAGTGGCCGGCTGGCTAATTAGAATCCACGATACGCAGGATGGTTCCCAGACCAGAGGTGGCAACAGTGACAAGTCGGGCCAGTTTGATGGTGCAAAGTGGCTCCTGCAATCTGCCATCCAGAAGCAGGGCTGCTTACTTTTGTTTGCCAGGGAAAGGAGCCGAGGTTTGTGTCTGGGGGCCTATGGCTGGGAGTGACCAGCTGGCTCCTGAAAAGGTACGATAGGCAGGATGGTGACCAGACCCATGGTGGCACCAGTGCCAAGTTCGGCTGATTTGATAGTACCAAGTGGCTCCTGCAATCTGCCATCAAAATGTTGGTAGGCGAGTTTTGTTTTCCAGAGAAAAGCGCCGTTGTTTGTGTTTGGGGGCCTGTGGGTTGGAGTGGCCGGATGGCTAATTAGAATCCACGATACGCAGGATGGTTCCCAGACCTAAAGTGGCACCAGTGACAAGTTGGGCCAGTTTGATGGTGCAAAGTTGCTACTGAAATCTGCCATCCAGAAACGGGGCAGCTTACTTTTGTTTGCCAGGGAAACGGGCCAAGGCTTGTGTCTGGGGGCCTATGGCTGTGCGTGACCGGCTAGGTCCTGAAAAGCTACGAGAGGCATAATGGTGACCAGACCCATGGTGGCACCAGTGCCAAGTTGGGCTGGTTTGATAGTACCAAGTGGCTCCTGCAATCTGCCATCAAAAAGTCGGGAAGCGAGTGTTGATTTCCAGGGAAAAGCGCCGTTGTTTTTGTTTGGGGGCCTATGGGTGGGAGTGGCCGGCTGGCTCCTTAGAATCCACGATACGCAGGATGGTTCCCAGACCTGAGGTGGCACCAGTGCCAAGTTGGGCTGGTTTGATAGTACCAAGTGCGTCCTGCAATCTGCCATCCAGAAGCGGGGTAGCTTACTTTTGTTTGCCAGGGAAACGGTCCGAGGTTTGTGTCTCGGGGCCTATGGCTGGGAGTGACCGGCTGGCTCCTGAAAAGCTACGATAGGCAGGATGGTGACCAGACCCATGGTGGCACCAGTGCCAAGTTGGGCTGGTTTGATAGTACCAAGTGGCTCCTGCAATCTGCCATCAAAAATTTGGCAGGCGAGTTTGTTATCCAGGGAAAAGCGCCGTTGTTTGTGCCTGGGGCCCTATGGCCTGGAGTGGACGGATGGCTAATTAGAATCCACGATACACAGGATGGTTCCCAGACCCATGGTGGCACCAGTGCCAAGTTGGGCTGGTTTGATAGTACCAAGTGGTTCCTGCAATCTGCCATCCAGAAGCGGGGCAGCTTACTTTTGTTTGCCAGGGAAACGGTCCGAGGATTGTGTCTGGGGGCCTAAGCCTGGAAGTGACCGGCTGGCTCGTGAAAAGCTACGATAGGCAGGATGGTGACCAGACCCATGACGGCACCAGTGCCAAGTTGGGCTGGTTTGATAGTACCAAGTGGCTCCTGCAATCTGCCATCAAAAAGTTGTCAGGCGAGTTTTGTTTTCCAGGGAAAAGCGCCGTTGTTTGTGTTTGGGGGCCTGTGGCTGGGAGTGGCCGGCTGGCTCCTTAGAATCCACGATACTCAGCATGGTTCCCAGACCAGAGGTGGCACCAGTGCCAAGTTGGGCTGGTTTGATTGTAACAAGTGCGTCCGGGAATCTGCCATCCAGAAGCGGGGCAGCTTACTTTTGTTTGCCAGGGAAACGGGCCGAGGTTTGTGTCTGGGGGCCTATGGCTGGGAGTGGCCGGCTGGCTCATGAAAAGCTACGATAGGCAGGATGGTGACCAGACCCATGGTGGCACCAGTGCCAAGTTGGGCTGGTTTGATAGTACCAAGTGGCTCCTGCAATCTGCCATCAAAAAGTCGGCAAGCGAGTGTTGATTTCCAGGGAAAAGCGTCGTTGTTTGTGTTTGGGGGCCTGTGGCTGGGAGTGGCCGGCTGGCTCCTTAGAATCCACGATACGCAGCATGGTTCCCAGACCCAAGGTGGCACCAATGCCAAGTCGGGCTGGCTTGATAATACCAAGTGGTTCCTGCAATCGGCCATCAAAATGTTCGCAGGCGAGTTTTGTTTTCCAGGGAAAAGCGCCGTTGTTTGTGCCTGGGGCCCTATGGCCTGGAGTGGACGGATGGCTAATTAGAATCCACGATACACAGGATGGTTCCCAGACCCATGGTGGCACCAGTGCCAAGTTGGGCTGGTTTGATAGTACCAAGTGGTTCCTGCAATCTGCCATCCAGAAGCGGGGCAGCTTACTTTTGTTTGCCAGGGAAACCGTCCGAGGTTTGTGTCTGGGGGCCTATGGCTGGGAGTGACCGGCTGGCTCCTGAAAAGCTACGATAGGCAGGATGGTGACCAGACCCATGGTGGCACCAGTGCCAAGTTGGGCTGGCTTGATAATACCAAGTGGTTCCTGATATCGGCCATCAAAAAGTTGGCAGGCGAGTTTTGTTTTCCAGGGAAAAGCGCCGTTGTTTGTGCCTGGGGCCCTATGGCCTGGAGTGGACGGATGGCTAATTAGAACCCACGAGACGCAGGATGGTTCCCAGACCTGAGGTGGCACCAGTGCCAAGTTGGGCTGGTTTGACGGTGCAAAGTGGCTCCTGCAATCTGCCATGCAGAAGCGGGGCAGCTTACTTTTGTTTGCCAGGGAAACGGGCCGAAATATTTGTCTGGGGGCCTCTGGCTGGGGGTGGCTGGCTGGCTCCTGAAAAGCTACGATAGGCAGGATGGTGACCAGACCCATGGTGGCACCAGTGCCAACTTGGGCTGGTTTGATAGTACCAAGTGGCTCCTGCAATCTGCCATCAAAAACTTGGCAGGCGAGTTTTGTTTTCCAGGGAAAAGCGCCGTTGTTTGTGTTTGGGGGCCTGTGGCAGGGAGTGGCCGGCTGGCTCCTTAGAATCCATGATACGCAGCATGGTTCCCAGACCCAAGGTGGCACCAGTGCCAAGTCGGGCTGGCTTGATAATACCAAGTGGTTCCTGCAATCGGCCATCAAAAAGTTGGCAGGCGAGTTTTGTTTTCCAGGGAAAAGCGCCGTTGTTTGTGCCTGGGGCCCTATGGCCTGGAGTGGACGGATGGCTAATTAGAATCCACGATACACAGGATGGTTCCCAGACCCATGGTGGCACCAGTGCCAAGTTGGGCTGGTTTGATAGTAACAAGTGGTTCCTGCAATCTGCCATCCAGAAGCGGGGCAGCTTACTTTTGTTTGCCAGGGAAACGGTCCGAGGTTTGTGTCTGGGGGCCTATGGCTGGGAGTGACCGGCTGGCTCCTGAAAAGCTACGATAGGCAGGATGGTGACCAGACCCATGGTGGCACCAGTGCCAAGTTGGGCTGGCTAGATAATACCAAGTGGTTCCTGCAATCGGCCATCAAAAAGTTGGCAGGCGAGTTTTGTTTTCCAGGGAAAAGCGCTGTTGATTGTGCCTGGGGCCCTATGGCCTGGAGTGGACGGATGGCTAATTAGAATCCACGATACACAGGATGGTTCCGAGACCCATGGTGGCACCAGTGCCAAGTTGGGCTGGTTTGATAGTACCAAGTGGTTCCTGCAATCTGCCATCCAGAAGCGGGGCAGCTTACTTTTGTTTTCCAGGGAAACGGGCCGAGGTTTTTGTCTGGGGGCCTATGGCTGGGAGTGACCGGCTGGCTCGTGAAAAGCTACGATAGGCAGGATGGTGACCAGACCCATGACGGCACCAGTGCCAAGTTGGGCTGGTTTGATAGTACCAAGTGGCTCCTGCAATCTGCCATCACAAACTTGGCGGGCGAGTTTTGTTTTCCAGGGAAAAGCGCCGTTGTTTGTGTTTGGGGGCCTGTGGCTGGGAGTGGCCGGCTGGCTCCTTAGAATCCACGATACTCAGCATGGTTCCCAGATCAGAGGTGGAACCAGTGCCAAGTTGGGCTGGTTTGATAGTACCAAGTGCGTCCGGGAATCTGCCATCCAGAAGCGGGGCAGCTTACTTTTGTTTGCCAGGGAAACGGGCCGTGGGTTTTGTTTGGGGGCCTATGGCTGAGAGTGACCGGCTGGCTCCTGAAAAGTTACGATAGGCAGGATGGTGACCAGACCCATGGTGGCACCAGTGCCAAGTTGGGCTGGTTTGATAGTACCAAGTTGCTCCTGCAATCTGCCATCAAAAAGTTGGCAGGCGAGTTTTGTTTTCCAGGGAAAAGCGCCGTTGTTTGTGTTTGGGGGCCTGTGGCAGGGAGTGGCCGGCTGGCTCCTTAGAATCCACGATACGCAGGATGGTTCCCAGACTTGACGTGGCACCAGTGCCAAGTCGGGCTGGTTTGATAGTACCAAGTGCGTCCTGCAATCTGCCATCCAGAAGCGGGGCAGCTTACTTTTGTTTTCCAGGGAAACGGGCCGAGGTATTTGTCTGGGGGCCTATGGCTGGGAGTGACCCGCTGGCTCCTGAAAAGCTACGATAGGCAGGATGGTGACCAGACCCATGGTGGCACCAGTGCCAAGTTGGGCTGGTTTGATAGTACCAAGTGGCTCCTGCAATCTGCCATCAAAAAGTTGTCAGGCGAGTTTTGTTTTCCAGGGAAAAGCGCCGTCGTTTGTGTTTGGGTGCCTGTGGCTGGGAGTGGCCAGCTGGCTAATTAGAATCCACGATACGCAGGATGGTTCCCAGACCAGTGGTGGCACCAGTGCCAAGTCGGGCTGGTTTGATAGTACCAAGTGGCTCCTGCAATCTGCCATCCAGAAGCGGGGCAGCTTACTTTTGTTTGCCAGGGAAACGGGCCGAGGTTTGTGTCTCGGGGCCTATGGCTGGGAGTGACCGGCTGGCTCCTGAAAAGCTACGATAGGCAGGATGGTGACCAGACCCATGGTGGCACCAGTGCCAAGTTGGGCTGGTTTGATAGTACCAAGTGGCTCCTGCAATCTGCCATCAAAAATTTGGCAGGCGAGTTTGTTATCCAGGGAAAAGCGCCGTTGTTTGTGCCTGGGGCCCTATGGCCTGGAGTGGACGGATGGCTAATTAGAATCCACGATACACAGGATGGTTCCCAGACCCATGGTGGCACCAGTGCCAACTTGGGCTGGTTTGATAGTACCAAGTGGTTCCTGCAATCTGCCATCCAGAAGCGGGGCAGCTTACTTTTGTTTGCCAGGGAAACGGTCCGAGGATTGTGTCTGGGGGCCTAAGCCTGGAAGTGACCGGCTGGCTCGTGAAAAGCTACGATAGGCAGGATGGTGACCAGACCCATGACGGCACCAGTGCCAAGTTGGGCTGGTTTGATAGTACCAAGTGGCTCCTGCAATCTGCCATCAAAAACTTGGCAGGCGAGTTTTGTTTTCCAGGGAAAAGCGCCGTTGTTTGTGTTTGGGGGCCTGTGGCTGGGAGTGGCCGGCTGGCTCCTTAGAATCCACGATACGCAGGATGGTTCCCAGACCAGAGGTGGCACCAGTGCCAAGTTGGGCTGGTTTGATTGTAACAAGTGCGTCCGGGAATCTGCCATCCAGAAGCGGGGCAGCTTACTTTTGTTTGCCAGGGAAACGGGCCGAGGTTTGTGTCTGGGGGCCTATGGCTGGGAGTGGCCGGCTGGCTCATGAAAAGCTACGATAGGCAGGATGGTGACCAGACCCATGGTGGCACCAGTGCCAAGTTGGGCTGGTTTGATAGTACCAAGTGGCTCCTGCAATCTGCCATCAAAAAGTCGGCAAGCGAGTGTTGATTTCCAGGGAAAAGCGTCGTTGTTTGTGTTTGGGGGCCTGTGGCTGGGAGTGGCCGGCTGGCTCCTTAGAATCCACGATACGCAGCATGGTTCCCAGACCCAAGGTGGCACCAGTGCCAAGTCGGGCTGGCTTGATAATACCAAGTGGTTCCTGCAATCGGCCATCAAAATGTTCGCAGGCGAGTTTTGTTTTCCAGGGAAAAGCGCCGTTGTTTGTGCCTGGGGCCCTATGGCCTGGAGTGGACGGATGGCTAATTAGAATCCACGATACACAGGATGGTTCCCAGACCCATGGTGGCACCAGTGCCAAGTTGGGCTGGTTTGATAGTACCAAGTGGTTCCTGCAATCTGCCATCCAGAAGCGGGGCAGCTTACTTTTGTTTGCCAGGGAAACGGTCCGAGGTTTGTGTCTGGGGGCCTATGGCTGGGAGTGACCGGCTGGCTCCTGAAAAGCTACGATAGGCAGGATGGTGACCAGACCCATGGTGGCACCAGTGCCAAGTTGGGCTGGCTTGATAATACCAAGTGGTTCCTGCAATCGGCCATCAAAATGTTGGCAGGCGAGTTTTGTTTTCCAGGGAAAAGCGCCGTTGTTTGTGCCTGGGGCCCTATGGCCTGGAGTGGACGGATGGCTAATTAGAACCCACGAGACGCAGGATGGTTCCCAGACCTGAGGTGGCACCAGTGCCAAGTTGGGCTGGTTTGACGGTGCAAAGTGGCTCCTGCAATCTGCCATGCAGAAGCGGGGCAGCTTACTTTTGTTTGCCAGGGAAACGGGCCGAAATATTTGTCTGGGGGCCTCTGGCTGGGGGTGGCTGGCTGGATCCTGAAAAGCTACGATAGGCAGGATGGTGACCAGACCCATGGTGGCACCAGTGCCAAGTTGGGCTGGTTTGATAGTACCAAGTGGCTCCTGCAATCTGCCATCAAAAACTTGGCAGGCGAGTTTTGTTTTCCAGGGAAAAGCGCCGTTGTTTGTGTTTGGGGGCCTGTGGCAGGGAGTGGCCGGCTGGCTCCTTAGAATCCACGATACGCAGCATGGTTCCCAGACCCAAGGTGGCACCAGTGCCAAGTCGGGCTGGCTTGATAATACCAAGTGGTTCCTGCAATCGGCCATCAAAAAGTTGGCAGGCGAGTTTTGTTTTCCAGGGAAAAGCGCCGTTGTTTGTGCCTGGGGCCCTATGGCCTGGAGTGGACGGATGGCTAATTAGAATCCACGATACAAAGGATGGTTCCCAGACCCATGGTGGCACCAGTGCCAAGTCGGGCTGGTTTGATAGTACCAAGTGCGTCCTGCAATCTGCCATCCAGAAGCGGGGCAGCTTACTTTTGTTTGCCAGGGAAACGGGCCGAGCTTTGTGTCTGGGGGCCTATGGCTGGGAGTGACCGGCTGGCTCCTGAAAAGCTACGATAGGCAGGATGGTGACCAGACCCATGGTGGCACCAGTGCCAAGTTGGGCTGGTTTGATAGTACCAAGTGGCTCCTGCAATCTGCCATCAAAAAGTTGTCAGGCGAGTTTTGTTTTCCAGGGAAAAGCGCCGTTGTTTGTGTTTGGGGGCCTGTGGCTGGGAGTGGCCGGCTGGCTAATTAGAACCCACGATACGCAGGATGGTTCCCAGACCAGAGGTGGCAACAGTGACAAGTCGGGCCAGTTTGATGGTGCAAAGTGGCTCCTGCAATCTGCCATCCAGAAGCAGGGCTGCTTACTTTTGTTTGCCAGGGAAAGGAGCCGAGGTTTTTGTCTGGGGGCCTATGGCTGGGAGTGACCAGCTGGCTCCTGAAAAGGTACGATAGGCAGGATGGTTACCAGACCCATGGTGGCACCAGTGCCAAGTTGGGCTGATTTGATAGTACCAAGTGGCTCCTGCAATCTGCCATCAAAATGTTGGTAGGCGAGTTTTGTTTTCCAGGGAAAAGCGCCGTTGTTTGTGTTTGGGGGCCTGTGGGTGGGAGTGGCCGGCTGGCTCCTTAGAATCCACGATACGCAGGATGGTTCCCAGACCTAACGTGGCACCAGTGACAAGTCGGGCCAGTTTGATGGTGCAAAGTTGCTACTGCAATCTGCCATCCAGAAACGGGGCAGCTTACTTTTGTTTGCCAGGGAAACGGGCCAAGGTTTGTGTCTGGGGGCCTATGGCTGTGAGTGACCCGCTAGGTCCTTAAAAGCTACGAGAGGCATGATGGTGACCAGACCCATGGTGGCACCAGTGCCAAGTTGGGCTGGTTTGATAGTACCAAGTGGCTCCTGCAATCTGCCATCAAAAAGTCGGCAAGCGAGTGTTGATTTCCAGGGAAAAGCGCCGTTGTTTGTGTTTGGGGGCCTGTGGCAGGGAGTGGCCGGCTGGCTCCTTAGAATCCACGATACGCAGCATGGTTCCCAGACCCAAGGTGGCACCAGTGCCAAGTCGGGCTGGCTTGATAATACCAAGTGGTTCCTGCAATCGGCCATCAAAAAGTTGGCAGGCGAGTTTTGTTTTCCAGGGAAAAGCGCCGTTGTTTTTGTTTGGGGGCCTATGGGTGGGAGTGGCCGGCTGGCTCCTTAGAATCCACGAGACGCAGGATGGTTCCCAGACCTGAGGTGGCACCAGTGCCAAGTTGGGCTGGTTTGATAGTACCAAGTGCGTCCTGCAATCTGCCATCCAGAAGCGGGGTAGCTTACTTTTGTTTGCCAGGGAAACAGGCCGAGGTTTGTGTCTGGGGGCCTATGGCTGGGAGTGACCGGCTGGCTCCTGAAAAGCTACGATAGGCAGGATGGTGACCAGACCCATGGTGGCACCAGTGCCAAGTTGGGCTGGTTTGATAGTACCAAGTGGCTCCTGCAATCTGCCATCAAAAAGTTGGCAGGTGAGTTTTGTTTTCCAGGGAAAAGCGCCGTTGTTTGTGTTTGGGGGCCTGTGGTTGGGAGTGGCCAGCTGGCTCCTTAGAATCCACGATACGCAGGATGGTTCCCAGACCAGAGGTCGCAGCAGTGCCAAGTCGGGCTGGTTTGATGGTGCAAAGTGGCTCCTGCAATCTGCCATCCAGAAGCGGGGTAGCTTACTTTTGTTTGCCAGGGAAACGGGCCGAGGTTTGTGACTGGGGGCCTATGGCTGGGAGTGACCGGCTGGCGCCTGAAAAGCTACGATAGGCAGGATGGTGACCAGACCCATGGTGGCACCAGTGCCAAGTTGGGCTGGTTTGATAGTACCAAGTGGCTCCTGCAATCTGCCATCAAAAAGTTGGCAGGCCAGTTTTGTTTTCCAGGGAAAAGCGCCGTTGTTTCTGTTTGGGGGCCTGTGGCTGGGAGTGGCCGGCTGCCTCCTTTGAACCCAGGATACGCAGGATGGTTCCCAGAGCCAAGGTTACGCCAGTGCCAAGTTCGGCTGGTTTGATAGTACCAAGTGGATCCTGCAAACTGCCATCCAGAAGCGGGACAGCTTAATTTTGTTTCCCAGGGAAACGGGCCGAGGTATTTGCCTGGGGGCCTATGGCTGGGCGTGACTGGCTGGCTACTGAAAAGCTACGATAGGCAGGATGGTTACCAGGCTCATGGTGGCCCCACTGCCAAGTCGGGCTGGTTTGATAATACTAAATAACTCCTGAAATCTGCCATCCAGACGCGGGGCAGCGGATTTCTGTTTGCTGGAGAAAAGTTCCGTGGTTTTTTTTTGGGGGTATATGGCTGGACGTGGCCGGCTGGCTCCTTAAAAATCTCGATACGCAGGATTGTTCCCTGACCCAAGGTGGCATGAGTGCCAAGTCGGGCTGTTTTCGTAGTACCAAGTGCGTCCTGCAATTTGCCATCCAGAAGAGGGGCAGTTGAGTTTTGTTTGCCAGAGAAAAGGACCGTGGTATATGTTTGGGGGCATATGGCTGAGAGTGGCCGGCTGGCCCCTGAAAATCCACGATAGGCAGGATGGTTCCCAGAACCAAGGTGGCACCAGTGCCATGTTGGCCTGGTTTGATAGTACCATGTGGCTCCTGCAATCTGCCATCCAGAAGCGGGGCTGCTTACTTTTGCTTGCCAGGGAAACGGGCCGAGATATTTGTCTGGGGGCCTATGGCTGGGAGTGACCGGCTGGCTCCTGAAAAGCTACGATAGGCAGGATGGTGACCAGACCCATGGTGGCACCAGTGCCAAGTTGGGCTGGTTTGATAGTACCAAGTGGCTCCTGCAATCTGCCATCAAAAACTTGGCAGGCCAGTTTTGTTTTCCAGGGAAAAGCGCCGTTGTTTCTGTTTGGGGGCCTGTGGCTGGGAGTGGCCGGCTGCCTCCTTTGAACCCAGGATACGCAGGATGGTTCCCAGAGCCAAGGTTACGCCAGTGCCAAGTTCGGCTGGTTTGATAGTACCAAGTGGATCCTGCAAACTGCCATCCAGAAGCGGGACAGCTTAATTTTGTTTCCCAGGGAAACGGGCCGAGGTATTTGTCTGGGGGCCTATGGCTGGGCGTGACTGGCTGGCTACTGAAAAGCTACGATAGGCAGGATGGTTACCAGGCTCATGGTGGCCCCACTGCCAAGTCGGGCTGGTTTGATAATACTAAATAACTCCTGAAATCTGCCATCCAGACGCGGGGCAGCGGATTTCTGTTTGCTGGAGAAAAGTTCCGTGGTTTTTTTTTGGGGGTATATGGCTGGACGTGGCCGGCTGGCTCCTTAAAAATCTCGATACGCAGGATTGTTCCCTGACCCAAGGTGGCATGAGTGCCAAGTCGGGCTGTTTTCGTAGTACCAAGTGCGTCCTGCAATTTGCCATCCAGAAGAGGGGCAGTTGAGTTTTGTTTGCCAGAGAAAAGGACCGTGGTATATGTTTGGGGGCATATGGCTGAGAGTGGCCGGCTGGCCCCTGAAAATCCACGATAGGCAGGATGGTTCCCAGAACCAAGGTGGCACCAGTGCCATGTTGGCCTGGTTTGATAGTACCATGTGGCTCCTGCAATCTGCCATCCAGAAGCGGGGCTGCTTACTTTTGCTTGCCAGGGAAACGGGCCGAGATATTTGTCTGGGGGCCTATGGCTGGGAGTGACCGGCTGGCTCCTGAAAAGCTACGATAGGCAGGATGGTGACCAGACCCATGGTGGCACCAGTGCCAAGTTGGGCTGGTTTGATAGTACCAAGTGGCTCCTGCAATCTGCCATCCAAAAGTTGTCAGGCGAGTTTTGTTTTCCAGGGAAAAGCGCCGTTGTTCTTGTTTAGAGGCCTGTGGCTGGGAGTGGCCGGCTGCCTCCTTTGAACCCAGGATACGCAGGATGGTTCCCAGAGCCAAGGTGGCACCAGTGCCAAGTTGGGCTGGTTTGATAGTACCAAGTGGCTCCTGCAATCTGCCATCCAGAAGCGGGACAGCTTACTTTTGTTTCCCAGGGAAACGGGCCGAGGTATTTTTCTGGGGGCCTATGGCTGGGAGTGACCGGCTGGCTACTGAAAAGCTACGATAGGCAGGATGGTTACCAGACCCATGGTGGCACCAGTGCCAAGTCGGGCTGGTTTGATAATACTAAATAGCTCCTGAAATCTGCCATTCAGACGCGGGGCAGCGGATTTTTGTTTGCTGGAGAAAAGTTCCGTGGTTTTTTTTTGGGGGTATATGGCTGGACGTGGCCGGCTGGCTCCATAAAAAGATCGATACGCAGGATTGTTCCCTGACCCAAGGTGGCATCAGTGCCAAGTCGGGCTGTTTTCGTAGTACCAAGTGCGTCCTGCAATTTGCCATCCAGAAGAGGGGCAGTTGAGTTTTGTTTGTCAGAGAAAAGGGCCGTGGTATGTGTTTGGATCCATATGGCTGAGATTGGCCGGCTGGCCCCTGAAAATCCACGATAGGCAGGATGGTTCCCAGAGCCAAGGTGGCACCAGTGCCATGTTTGCCTGGTCTGATAGTACCATGTGCCTCCTGCAATCTGCCATCAAAATGTTGGCAGGCGAGTTTTGTTTTCCAGGGAAAAGCGCCGTATTTTGTGTTTGGGCGCCTGTGGCTCAGAATGGCCGGGTGGCTGCTTAGAATCCACGATACGCAGGATGGTTCCCAGACCCAAGGTGGCACCAGTGCCAAGTCGGGCTGGTTTGACACTACCAAGTGGCTCCTGCAATCTGCCATCCAGAATCGGGGCAGCTTAATTTTGTTTGCCAGGGAAACGGTCCGAGGTTTGTGTCTGGGGGCCTATGGCTGGGAGTGACCGGCTGGCTCCTGAAATGCTACAATAGGCAGGATGGTTCCCAGACCCATAGTGGCACCAGTACCAAGTTGGGATGATTTGATAGTACCAAGTGGCTCCTGCAATCTGCCATCAAAAAGCTGGCAGGCGAGTTTTGTTTTCCAGGGAAAAGCGCCGTTGTTTGTGTTTGGGGGCCTGTGGCTGGGAGTGGCCGGCTGGCTCCTTAGAATCCACGATATGCAGGATTGTTCCCAGACCCAAGGTGGCACCAGTGCCAAGTCGGGCTGGTTTGATGGTGCAAAGTGGCTCCTGCAATCTGCCATCCAGACGCGGGGCAGCGGATTTTTGTTTCCATGAGAAATGGTCCGTGGTTTGTTTTTGGGGGTATATGGCTCAGCGTGGCCGGCTGGCTCCTTAAAAAGCTCGATATGCAGGATGGTTCCCTGACACAAGGTGGCACCAGTGCCACGTCGGGCGGTTTTCGTAGTACAAAGTGCGTCCTAAAATTTGCCATCCAGAAGAGGGGCAGTTGAGTTTTGTTTGCCTGTGAAACGGGCCGTTGTTTTTGATTGGGGTCTGTGGCCGAGAGTGTTCGGCTGGCTCCTGACAACCCACAATACGCAGGATGGTTCCCAGACCCAAGGTGGCACCAGTGCCAAGTCGGGCTGGTTTGATAGTACCAAGTGGCTCCTGCAATCTGCCATCCAGAAGCGGTGCAGTTGAGTTTTGTTTGCCAGAGAAAAGGGCCGTGGGTTGTGTTTGGGGGCATATGGCTTGGAGTGGCCGGCTGTCTCATTAAAAAGATCGATACGCAGGATGGTTCCGAGACCCAAGGTGGCACCAGTGCCAAGTCGGGCTGTTTTTATAGTACCAAGTGCGTCCTGCAATTTGCCATCCAGAAGAGGGGCAGTGGAGTTTTGTTTGCCAGAGAATAGCGCCGTTGTTTGTGTTTGGGGGCTTGTGGCTGGGAGTGGCCGACTGGCGCCTTAGAATCTGTGTTACGCAGCATGGTTCCCAGACCAGAGGTGGCACCAGTTCCAAGTCGGGCTGGTTTGATAGTACCAAGGGGCTCCTGCAATCTGCCATCCAGAAGCGGGGCAGCTTACTTTTGTTTGCCAGGGAAACGGGCCGAGGTTTGTGACTGGGGGCCTATGGCTGGGAGTGACCGGCTGGCTCCTGAAAAGCTACGATAGGCAGGATGGTGACCAGACCCATGGTGGCAGCAGTGCCAAGTTGGGCTGGTTTGATAGTACCAAGTGGCTCCTGCAATCTGCCATCAAAAAGTTGGCAGGCGAGTTTTGTTTTCCAGGGAAAAGCGCCGTTGTTTGTGTTTGAGGGCCTGTGGCTGGGAGTGGCCGGCTGGCTCCTTAGAATCCACGATACGCAGGATGGTTCCCAGACCAGAGGTGGCACCTTTGCCAAGTTGGGCTGGTTTGATAGTACCAAGTGCGTCCTGCAATCTGCCATCCAGAAGCGGGGCAGCTTACTTTTGTTTGCCAGGGAAACGGGCCGAGGTTTGTGTCTGGGGGCCTATGGCTGGGAGTGACCTGCTAGGTCCTGAAAAGCTGCGATAGGCAGGATGGTGACCAGACCCATGGTGGCACCAGTGCCAAGTTGGGCTGGTTTGATAGTACCAAGTGGCTCCTGCAATCTGCCATCCAGAAGCGGGGTAGCTTACTTTTGTTTGCCAGGGAAACGGGCAGAGCTTTGTGTCTGGGGGCATATGGCTGAGAGTGGCCGTCTGGCCCCTGAAAATCCACGATAGGCAGGATGGTTCCCAGACCAGAGGTGGCACCAGTGCCAAGTCGGGCTGGTTTGATAGTACTAAATAGCACCTGCAATCTGCCATCAAAAAGTTGGCAGGCCAGTTTTGTTTTCCAAGGAAAAGCACCGTTGTTTGTGTTTGGGGGACTGTGGCTGGGAGTGGCCGGCTGGCTCCTTAGAACACACGATACGCAGGATGGTTCCCAGACCCAAGGTGGCACCAGTGCCACGTCGGGCTGGTTTGATGGTGAAAAGTGGCTCCTGCAATCTGCCATCCTGAAGCGGGGTAGCTTACTTTTGTGTGCCAGGGAAACGGGCCGAGGTTTATGACTGGGGGCCTAGGGCTAGGAGTGACAGGCTGGCTCCTGAAAAGCTACAATAGGCAGGATGGTTCCCAGACCCAAGGTGGCACCAGTGCCAAGTTGGGCTGGTTTGATGGTACCAAGTGGCTCCTGCAATCTGCCATCAAAAAGTTGGCAGGCCAGTTTTGTTTTCCAGGGAAAAGCGCCGTTGTTTGTGTTTGGGGGACTGTGGCTGGGAGTGGCCGGCTGGCTCCTTAGAACACAAGATACGCAGGATGGTTCCCAGACCAGAGGTGGCACCAGTGCCAAGTTGGGCTGGTTTGATAGTCCCAAGTGTCTCCTGCAATCTGCCATCCAGAAGCGGGGCAGCTTACTTTTGTTTGCCAGAGAAATAGGCCTAGGTTTTTGTTTGGGGGCCTGTGGCTAGGAGTGGCCGGCTGGCTCCTAAGAATCCACGATACGCAGGATGTTTACCAGACCCATGGTGGCACCAGTGCCAAGTTGGGCTGGTTTGATAGTACCATTGGCTCCTGCAAACTCCATCAAAAAGTTGGCAGGCGTGTTTTGTTTTCCAGGGAACAGCGCCGTTGATTTTGTTTGGGGGCCTGTGGCTGGGAGTGGCCGGCTGGCTCCTTAGAGACCACGATACGCAGGATGGTTCCCAGACCCAAGGTGGCACCAGTGCCAAGTCGGGCTGGTTTGATAGTACCAAGTGGCTCCTGCAATCTGCCATCCAGAAGTGAGGAAGCTAAGTTTTGTTTGCCAGAAAAAAGGGCCGTGGTTTTTGTTGGGGACCTGTGGCTGGGAGTAGCCGGCTGGCTCCTTAGAATCCACGATACGCAGGATGGTTCCCAGACCCAAGGTGGCCCCAGTGCCAAGTTGGGCTGGTTTGATAGTACCAAGTGCGTCCTGCAATCTGCCATCCACAAGCGGCGCCGCTTAGTTTTGTTTGCCACGGAAACGGGCCGAGGTTTGTGTCTGGGGGCCTATGGCTGGGAGTGACCGGCTAGGTCCTGAAAATCTACGATAGGCAGGATGGTGACCAGACCCATGGTGGCACCAGTGCCAAGTTGGGCTGGTTTGATAGTACCAAGTGGCTCCGGCAATCTGCCATCAAAATTTGGCAGGCGAGTTTTGTTTTCCAGGGAAAAGCGCCGTTGTTTGTGTTTGAGGGCCTGTGGCTGGGAGTGGCCGGCTGGCTCCATAGAATCCACGATACGCAGGATGGTTCCCAGACCTGAGGTGGCACCAGTGCCAAGTCGGGCTAGTTTGATGGTGCAAAGTGGCTCCTGCAATCTGCCATCCAGAAGCGGGGCAGCTTACTTTTGTTTTCCAGGGAAACGGGCCGAGCTTTTTGTCTGGGGTCTATGGCTGGGAGTGACCGGCTGGCTCCTGAAAAGCTACGATAGGCAGGATGGTGACCAGACCCATGGTGGCACCAGAGCCATGTTCGGCTGATTTCAAAGTACAAAGTTGCTCCTGCAATCTTCCATCAAAAAGTCAGCAGGCGAGTTTTGTTTTCCAGGGAAAAGCGCCGTTGTTTGTGTCTGCGGGCCAGTGGCTGGAGTGGCCGGCTGGCTCCTTTCAACACACGATACGCCGGATGGTTCCCAGACCTGAGGTGGCACCAGTGCCAAGTTGGGCTGGTTTGATAGTACCAAGTGGTTCCTGCAATCTGCCATCAAAATGTTGGCAGGCGAGTTTTGTTTTCCAGGGAAAAGCGCCGTTGTTTTTTTTTGGGGGCCTGTGGCTGGGAGTGGCCGGCTGGCTCCTTAGAATCCACGATACGCAGGATGGTTCCCAGACCAGAGGTGGCACCAGTACCAAGTCGGGCTGGTTTGATAATAACAAGTGGATCCTGCAATCTGCCATCCAGAAGCGGGGCAGCTTACTTTTGTTTGCCAGGGAAACGGGCCGAGGTTTGTGTCTGGGGGCCTATGGCTGGGAGTGACCGGCTGGCTCCTGAAAAGCTACGATAGGCAGGATGGTGACCAGACCCATGGTGGCACCAGTGCCAAGTTGGGCTGGTTTGATAGTACCAAGTGGCTCCTGCAATCTGCCATCAAAAAGTTGGCAGGCGAGTTTTGTTTTCCAGGGAAAAGCGTCGTTGTTTGTGTTTGGGGGCCTGTGGCTGGGAGTGGCCGTCTTGCTAATTGGAATCCACGATACGCATGATGGTTCCCAGACCTGAGGTGGCACCAGTGACAAGTCGGGCCAGTTTGATGGTGCAAAGTGGCTCCTGCAATCTGCCATCCAGAAGCGGGGCAGCTTACTTTTGTTTGCCAGGGAAACGGGCCGAGGTTTGTGTCTGGGGGCCTATGGCTGGGAGTGACCGGCTGGCTCCTGAAAAGCTACGATAATCAGGATGGTGACCAGACCCATGGTGGCACCAGTGCCAAGTTGGGCTGATTTGATAGTACCAAGTGGCTCCTGCGATCTGCCATCAAAAAGTTGGCAGGCGAGTTTTGTTTTCCAGGGAAAAGCGCTGTTGTTTGTATTTGGGGGCCTGTGGCTGGGAGTGACCGGCTGGCTCCTTAGAATCCACGATACGCAGGATGGTTCCCAGACCCAAGGTGGCACCAGTGCCAAGTTGGGCTGGTTTGATTATACCAAGTGGTTCCTGCAATCTGCCATCCAGAAGCGGGGCAGCTTACTTTTGTTTGCCAGGGAAACGGGCCGAGCTTTGTGTCTGGGGGCCTATGGCTGGGAGTGACCTGCTAGGTCCTGAAAAGCTACGATAGGCAGGATGGTGACCAGACCCATGGTGGCACCAGTGCCAAGTTGGGCTGGTTTGATAGTACCAAGTGGCTCCTGCAATCTGCCATCAAAAACTTGGCAGGCGAGTTTTGTTTTCCAGGGAAAAGCGCCGTTGTTTGTGTTTGGGGGCCTGTGGCTGGGAGTGGCCGGCTGGCTCCTTAGAATCCACGATACGCAGCATTGTTCCCAGACCAGAGGTGGCACCAGTGCCAAGTCGGGCTAGTTTGATGGTGCAAAGTGGCTCCTGCAATCTGCCATCCAGAAGCGGGGTAGCTTACTTTTGTTTGCCAGGGAAACGGGCCGAGCTTTGTTTTTGGGGGCCTGTGGCTGGCAGTGGCCAGCTGGCTCCTGAAAATCCATGATACGCAGCATGGTTCCCAGACCCAAGATGGCACCAGTGCCAAGTGGGGCTGGTTTGACAGTGTCAAGTGCCTCATGCAATCTCCCATCCAGAAACGGGGCAGCTGAGTTCTTTTGCCTGTGAACCGGCCGTTGATTTTGATTGGGGTCTGTGGCCGAGAATGGTCGACTGGCTACTGACAATCCACAATACGCAGGATGGTTCCCAGACTCAAGGTGGCACCAGGGCCAAGTCGGGCTCGTTTGATAGTACCAAGTGGCTCCTGCAATCTGCCATCCTGACGCGGGGCAGCGGATCTTTGTTTGCCAGAGTAAAGTTCCGTGGTTTGTTTTTGGGGGCATATGGCTGGGAGTGGCCGGCTGGCTCCTTAAGAAGCTCGATACGCAGGATGGTTCCCAGATCCATGGTGGCACCATTGCCTAGTTTGGCTGTTTTTGTAGTACCAAGTGCGTCCTGCAATTTTCCATCCAGAAGAAGGGCAGTTGAGTTTTGTTTTCCAGGGAAAAGCGCCGTTGTTTTTGTTTGGAGGCCTGTGGCTGGGAGTGGCCGGCTGGCTCCTTTCAACACACGATACGCCGGATGGTTCCCAACCCAAGGTGGCACCAGTGCCAAGTTGGGCTGGTTTGATAGTACCAAGTGGCTCCTGCAATCTGCCATCCAGAAGCGGGGCAGCTTACTTTTGTTTGCCAGGGAAACGGGCCGAGGTTTGTGACTGGGGGCCTATGGCTGGGAGTGACCGGCTGGCTCCTGAAAAGCTACGATAATCAGGATGGTGACCAGACCCATGGTGGCACCAGTGCCAAGTTGGGCTGATTTGATAGTACCAAGTGGCTCCTGCGATCTGCCATCAAAAAGTTGGCAGGCGAGTTTTGTTTTCCAGGGAAAAGCGCTGTTGTTTGTATTTGGGGGCCTGTGGCTGGGAGTGACCGGCTGGCTCCTTAGAATCCACGATACGCAGGATGGTTCCCAGACCCAAGGTGGCACCAGTGCCAAGTTGGGCTGGTTTGATTATACCAAGTGGTTCCTGCAATCTGCCATCCAGAAGCGGGGCAGCTTACTTTTGTTTGCCAGGGAAACGGGCCGAGCTTTGTGTCTGGGGGCCTATGGCTGGGAGTGACCTGCTAGGTCCTGAAAAGCTACGATAGGCAGGATGGTGACCAGACCCATGGTGGCACCAGTGCCAAGTTGGGCTGGTTTGATAGTACCAAGTGGCTCCTGCAATCTGCCATCAAAAAGTAGGCAGGCGAGTTTTGTTTTCCAGGAAAAAGCGCCGTTGTTTGTGTTTGGGGGCCTGTGGCTGGGAGTGGCCGGCTGGCTCCTTAGAATCCACGATACGCAGCATTGTTCCCAGACCAGAGGTGGCACCAGTGCCAAGTCGGGCTAGTTTGATGGTGCAAAGTGGCTCCTGCAATCTGCCATCCAGTAGCGGGGTAGCTTACTTTTTTTTGCCAGGGAAACGGGCCGAGGTTTTTGTCTGGAGGCCTATGGCTGGGAGTGACCGGCTAGGTCCTGAAAAGCTACGATAGGCAGGATGGTGACCAGACCCATGGTGGCACCAGTGCCAAGTTGGGCTGGTTTGATAGTACCAAGTGGCTCCTGCAATCTGCCATCAAAACGTTGTCAGGCGAGTTTTGTTTTCCAGGGAAAAGCGCCGTTGTTTGTGTTTGCGGGCCTGTGGCTGGGAGTGGCCGGCTGGCTCCTTAGAATCCACGATACGCAGGATGGTTCCCAGACCCAAGATGGCACCAGTGCCAAGTCGGGCTGGTTTGATAGTACCAAGTGGTTCCTGCAATCTGCCATCCAGAAGCGGGGTAGCTTACTTTTGTTTGCCAGGGAAACGGGCCGAGCTTTGTTTTTGGGGGCCTGTGGCTGGCAGTGGCCAGCTGGCTCCTGAAAATCCATGATACGCAGCATGGTTCCCAGACCCAAGATGGCACCAGTGCCAAGTGGGGCTGGTTTGACAGTGTCAAGTGCCTCATGCAATCTCCCATCCAGAAACGGGGCAGCTGAGTTCTTTTGCCTGTGAACCGGCCGTTGTTTTTGATTGGGGTCTGTGGCCGAGAATGGTCGACTGGCTACTGACAATCCACAATACGCAGGATGGTTCCCAGACTCAAGGTGGCACCAGGGCCAAGTCGGGCTCGTTTGATAGTACCAAGTGGCTCCTGCAATCTGCCATCCTGACGCGGGGCAGCGGATCTTTGTTTGCCAGAGTAAAGTTCCGTGGTTTGTTTTTGGGGGCATATGGCTGGGAGTGGCCGGCTGGCTCCTTAAGAAGCTCGATACGCAGGATGGTTCCCAGATCCATGGTGGCACCATTGCCTAGTTTGGCTGTTTTTGTAGTACCAAGTGCGTCCTGCAATTTTCCATCCAGAAGAAGGGCAGTTGAGTTTTGTTTTCCAGGGAAAAGCGCCGTTGTTTTTGTTTGGAGGCCTGTGGCTGGGAGTGGCCGGCTGGCTCCTTTCAACACACGATACGCCGGATGGTTCCCAACCCAAGGTGGCACCAGTGCCAAGTTGGGCTGGTTTGATAGTACCAAGTGCGTCCTGCAATCTGCCATCCAGAAGCGGGGCAGCTTACTTTTGTTTGCCAGGGAAACGGGCCGAGGTTTGTGACTGGGGGCCTATGGCTGGGAGTGACCGGCTGGCTCCTGAAAAGCTACGATAGGCAGGATGGTGACCAGACCCATGGTAGCACCAGTGCCAAGTTGGGCTGGTTTGATAGTACCAAGTGGCTCCTGCAATCTGCCATCAAAAACTTGGCAGGCGAGTTTTGTTTTCCAGGGAAAAGCGCCGTTGTTTGTGTTTGGGGGCCTGTGGGTGGGAGTGGCCGGCTGGCTCCTTAGAATCCACGATATGCAGGATGGTTCCCAGACCTGAGGTGGCACCAGTGCCAAGTCGGGCTGGTTTGATGGTGCAAAGTGGCTCCTGCGATCTGCCATCCAGACGCAGGGCAGCAGATTTTTGTTTCCAAGAGAAATGGTCCGTGGTTTGTTTTTGGGGGTATATGGCTGGGCGTGGCCTGCTGGCTCCTTAAAAAGCTACGATAGGCAGGATGGTTCCCTGTCCCAAGGTGGCACCAGTGCCAAGTCGGGCGGTTTTCGTAGTACAAAGTGCGTCCTAAAATTTGCCATCCAGAAGAGGGGCAGTTGAGTTTTGTTTATCAGAGAAAAGGGCCGTGGTTTTTTTTTGGGGGCATATGGCTGAGAGTGGCCGTCTGGCCCCTGAAAATCCACGATAGGCAGGATGGTTCCCAGACCAGAGGTGGCACCAGTGCCAAGTCGGGCTGGTTTGATAGTACTAAATAGCACCTGCAATCTGCCATCAAAAAGTTGGCAGGCCAGTTTTCTTTTCCAGGGAAAAGCACCGTTGTTTGTGTTTGGGGGACTGTGGCTGGGAGTGGCCGGCTGGCTCCTTAGAACACACGATACGCAGGATGGTTCCCAGACCCAAGGTGGCACCAGTGCCACGTCGGGCTAGTTTGATGGTGCAAAGTGGCTCCTGCAATCTGCCATCCTGAAGCGGGGTAGCTTACTTTTGTGTGCCAGGGAAACGGGCCGAGGTTTATGACTGGGGGCCTAGGGCTAGGAGTGACAGGCTGGCTCCTGAAAAGCTACAATAGGCAGGATGGTTCCCAGACCCAAGGTGGCACCAGTGCCAAGTTGGGCTGGTTTGATGGTACCAAGTGGCTCCTGCAATCTGCCATCAAAAAGTTGGCAGGCCAGTTTTGTTTTCCAGGGAAAAGCGCCGTTGTTTGTGTTTGGGGGACTGTGGCTGGGAGTGGCCGGCTGGCTCCTTAGAACACAAGATACGCAGGATGGTTCCCAGACCAGAGGTGGCACCAGTGCCAAGTTGGGCTGGTTTGATAGTCCCAAGTGTCTCCTGCAATCTGCCATCCAGAAGCGGGGCAGCTTACTTTTGTTTGCCAGAGAAATAGGCCTAGGTTTTTGTTTGGGGGCCTGTGGCTAGGAGTGGCCGGCTGGCTCCTAAGAATCCACGATACGCAGGATGTTTACATGACCCATGGTGGCACCAGTGCCAAGTTGGGCTGGTTTGATAGTACCAAGTGGCTCCTGCAAACTCCATCAAAAAGTTGGCAGGCGTGTTTTGTTTTCCAGGGAACAGCGCCGTTGATTTTGTTTGGGGGCCTGTGGCTGGGAGTGGCCGGCTGGCTCCTTAGAATCCACGATACGCAGGATGGTTCCCAGACCCAAGGTGGCACCAGTGGCAAGTCGGGCTGGTTTGATAGTACCAAGTGGCTCCGGCAATCTGCCATCCAGAAGTGAGGCAGCTAAGTTTTGTTTGCCAGAAAAAAGGGCCGTGGTTTTTGTTGGGGGCCTGTGGCTGGGAGTAGCCGGCTGGCTCCTTAAAATCCACGATAGGCAGGATGGTTCCCAGACCCAAGGTGGCACCAGTGCCAAGTCAGGCTGGTTTGATAGTACCAAGTGGCTCCTGCAATCTGCCATCCAGAAGCGGGGCAGCTGAGTTTTGTTTGCCAGAGAAAAAGGCTGTGGTTTGTGTTTGGGGGCCTGTGGCTGGCAGTGGCCGGCTGGCTCCTGAAAATCCACGATACGCAGCATGGTTCCCAGACCCAAGGTGGCACCAGTGCCAAGTGGGTCTCGTTTGACAGTGTCAAGTGCCTCCTGCAATCTCCCATCCAGAAGCGGGGCAGCTGAGTTTTTTTTGCCAGGGAAACGGACCTTTGTTTTTGATTGGGGTCTGTGGCCGAGAGTGGTCGGCTGTCTCCTGACAATCCACAATACGCAGGATGGTTCCCAGACCAAAGGTGGCACCAATGCCAAGTCGGGCTGGTTTGATAGTACCAAGTGTCTCCTGCAATCTGCCATCCAGAAGCGGGGCAGCTGAGTTTTGTTTGCCAGAGAAAAGGGCCGTGGGTTGTGTTTGGGGGCATATGGCTGGGAGTGGCCACCTGGCTCCTTAAAATGCACGATACGCCGCATGGTAACCAGACGCAAGGTGGCACCAGTGCCAAGTCGGGCTGTTTTTGTAGTACCCAGTGGCTTCTGCAATTTGCCATCCAGAAGCGGGGCAGCTAAATTTTGTTTGCTAGAGAAAAGGGCTGTGGTTTGTGTTTGGGGGCCTATGGCTGAGAGTGGCCGGCTGGCCCCTGAAAATCAACGATAGGCAGGATGGTTCCCAGATCCAAGGTGGCACCAGTGCCAAGTAAGGCTGGTTGTATGGTTCAAAGTGACTCCTGCAATCTGCCATCCAGAAGCGGGACAGCTGAGTTTTTTTTGCCAGAGAAAAGGTCCATGGTTTCTTTTTGGGGCATACGGCATGGAATTGCCGGCTGGCTCCTTAAAATGCTCGATACGCAGGATGGTTCCCAGAGCCAAGGTGGCACCACTGCCAAGTCGGGCTCTTTTTGTAGTACCAAGTGCGTCCTGCAATTTGCCATCCAGAAGAGGGGCAGTTGAGTTTTGTTTGCCAGAGAAAAGGGCCGAGGTTTGTGTTTGGGGGCATATGGCTGGGAGTGTTCGGCTGGTTCCTGAATATGTAC
This sequence comes from Melospiza melodia melodia, assembly GCF_035770615.1. Classification (NCBI taxonomy): domain Eukaryota; kingdom Metazoa; phylum Chordata; class Aves; order Passeriformes; family Passerellidae; genus Melospiza; species Melospiza melodia. Next base: position 97,972,808 of record NC_086196.1, on the reverse strand, counting down.
GATACGCAGGATTGTTCCCAGATCCAAGGTGGCAGCAGTGCCATGTTGTGCTGGTGTGATAGTCCCAAGTGGCTCCTGCAATCTGCCATCCAGAAGTGGGGCAGCTGATTTTTGTTTGCCAGAGAAAAGGTCCGTGGTTTGTGTTTGGGGGCATATGGCTGAGAGTGGCCGGCTGGCCCCTGAAAATCCACGATACACAGGATGGTTCCCAGATCCAAGGTGGCACCTGTGCCAAGTCGGGCTGATTTGATAGTACTAAGTAGCTCCTGCAATCTGCCATGCAGAAGCGGGGCAGCTTACTTTTGTTTTCCAGAGAAACGGGCCGAGGTTTGTGTTTGGGGGCCTATGGCTGAGAGTGACCGGCTGGCTCCTGAAAAGCTACAATAGGCAGGATGGTGACCAGACCCATGGTGGCACCAGTGCCAAGTTGGGCTGGTTTGATAGTACCAAGTGGCTCCTGCAATCTGCCATCCAGAAGCAGGGCAGCTGAGTTTTGTTTGCCAGAGAAAAGGGCCTTGGTTTGTGTTTGGGGGCATATGGCTGGGTGTGGCCAGCTGGCTCCTTAAAATGCACGATATGCAACATGGCTCCCAGACCCAAGGTGGCACAAGTGCCAAGTTGGGCTGGTTTGATAGTACCAAGTGGCTCCTGCCATCTTCCATGATCACGTGGAGAAATACTTTCTGGTTTCAGCCTCATGCTCTTTCTTCTCTCCCTCAACTTCTCTATCACCTCTCATCTGGTTCACATGCGCTGTCTTCAAGGTCCACAGGCTACTTTTCACAGAATCTTCTGGCCTGATGAAGTAAGGATGATGAATAGAACAGAGCTGGGATCTATTTTCCAGTTTGGATAAAATGCATTCTGCACACAAATCCAAGGAGAACGGGCTGCCCCGATGCCCAGAAAATCTTTCACTCCTGCTAGTGTTCTACGTCAACCGCAACTTAGTCTGAAAGAAAAGCTTTTTCTCTGAGAGCATCTGAGAGGTTTGCATGAAGCACTGATATCTGACATATGCAATTTTGAATAGGAGAGGAAAAAGAAAATGGCAAGGAGTTTTTAATTTTAGTGGTTTCAATTTTAATTTCCGTGCACTTTTTCAAAACTTGTCAGCTCAAATGCCCATCAACATCTTTTAGTCATCTGTAAGTCAGTATTCATATAAAATGTGCTTCAAATCCAAAGAATTTCAAATTTGCACTCCAAGCTTCTATGCCTAGATTTATGATTTCCTACACATATTAGATGAAAGGAAGGCCTTTTTTACTGTGGGAGTGCTGGAACACTGGAACAGGTTGCCCAGAGAAGTTGTGGGTGTCCCATCCCTGAAAGTATTCAAGGTCACCTTGGACGGGGCTTGGAGCAGCAACAAAGGAGAAGCTTGATGGTAGAGAAACAAAGTTGGACTATAGAAGAAACTCGGATTGAAGTATAGGATCAAGTTTTCTCTCAGCTCTTGGGGTAAATTCAAAGTTGTACAAAATGACATTTATCTGTGCTATTCACTACTGTAACAGAAAGTTTCATGAAAACTGTACAGAAGATAGTAAATTTTAAAAGAGATAAGAATTACAGCATAAAATCCATGGGATAGGTTACAACATGAGACACTCTCTAAGAGAAAATCTCTGTGTTTCAGCACTTCATCGGGGTAAGATTTCATGAAGTGCCAAAGAAGGCGGCAAAATATCATTCGGGACATTATTTACTGGAATTCAGCCTGGCCATTAGTAGGAACTGCCTTTGAACATATCATGTAGATATACCACACACGCTTTCCCTTCACTGAAAAATTACTGTTTACAACAAATAAGCAATTGACGATCAAAATTGATTGAAAGCATCTTAAACATGTCAAGTATTTCATTGTAGATGATCTGTGATCCAAATGCTTCTTCCACCTTCGAGAGGGACAGAAGAATTCTTCCATATCATGATGGTTTAAAATTGTATCAACCAATGTTTTCTGCTGAAAAGATATCATCTATTTTTTTCTATTTTTGGAAGAAAATATTCCTAGACATACAACAGGTGAGAACTAAGTAATTTTAAAGAAACAAATGAAATGAAAATATTCTGTAAATAGAATGAAATGAAAAGCTGTGTTTTAAATAGGAGCTAAATATTAAACAGAATTTTTGTACCAGGCATTTGAATTACTGCACCAGCTCTTTTGCCCATCAAGAGAGGCATTTAGCATTTCAGTCTTTTCCAAGGTGTTCATGATCTGCTATGCTGATCTCTGTGTGTGCCTAGGTGTGTGTGGAGGGGGGGGCATATGAAGGGGAGTGTGTATGTTTGCTTTACAATTGTTGTGGCAGATTCATGCCTCAGCTCCACATTTTGTTTTAAAAAGGTCACACCGAGTGGATATGAAGTTTACTATCAACAAGAGATCGATTCCCAAATCATCCATTTGACTCTCCCTTATAAATCATGTGCTTTGTTGCATATTTTATCAAATATACTTTCAAGCCAGATGGAGGAAGGAGGATGTGGGAATCCCTCCACCATCTTGCAACTTTTATGTAAGTAGGTTTTCAAGAAAATCATCATTTCTCTTTTAAATATGTCTGGAACAGGCATGATGGTAGTGTCAACCTGTTGGAGTTTTTGTTGCTGGAAGAAGTTGTACAAAAGGATTGGTTTTTACATTGACCAGTTACTGAATCAAGCGCAGGAATACATTGGAAATTTAGCTGGGGGTTCCTTTTCCCAGCAGACTACTTCTAGAACGAGCTTGTACACTGAAGCTGACTCTTTTGCTCTCTTTTTGTTTCTTTCCTATTTTCTTGGCTTCTTTGCCACTATCTAGACAATTTTGGAACTTTGTTCCCAACTAAAATGGTTTCAATAGTCTGATTGTGATCATACATTTTTACAAGGAATTTTTAAAATCTTTCCTCGAGTCCAGAAAGTCAAGGACTTAGATCTTTTTCTTCCCTTATCAATATTGCCATGAAATTGATAAATAAAGACCAACTCTTTATTTTTGTTTTTAACCCACGTAGATAATTCCCATCCATTAATCCATTTTGTGGACCAATAGCTGCCATTCTGATGGAAGCTGTCACTTCTTAACAATAGGCATTCTGTGACTATGTTGACAGCACTTTGGGTGAAGATCCTAACTGGTCTTAGATATACATAGGGAGAAATTTGCTCAGCCAGTGTCAGTCTTAAGCATGCGTATCAGAAGATCTTTCTAGAGCTGGGAATTTTCCCATGAAAGGGATTCAGTTAGGGAAGAGACACTTGTGCCAGAGTTTTACATTCTTCTTGAACACTGCTTAAGGAACTTAGATGCCATGTCCATTTGGATCTCTGTCTGCACAGAACTTTGTCATGCCAGTGCTTTGAAATGCATCTTGAAGAGAATTCACTAGCACAGAATGAAAGAGAGTGGAAGGGGTTGGTGGGGCTAACCAGGCCCAACCCCCCTGCCTAAACCAGGATACCTAGAGCCTCTTGCCCAGGATTCTATCTGGGTGTACTTTTAATGTCTTCAAAGATCCAGGCTCCACAATCTTTCTGGGAAGTCTGTGCCGTGGTTCAGTCACCCTGACAGTAAAGAAACATTTACTGATGTTCAAAGGCAATCTCCTGTATTTCAGTGTGTGCCCACTGCCTCTTGTCTTTTCCCTCAGCATCACTGAAAAGACACTGATTCCCTCCCCTTTGCACTATTGCTTCCATATGTATGTGTGATGCCATGTAGAGGTATGTCAAAAACCTCCCTGAAGCCCAGGCAGATAATATTCCCTTCATCTACCAGTCAAGTTGATTCATCAGAGGAGTTTAAAGTGATGTTCAGCATGAAATTCCCCTGAAAAATCATGCTAACTACATTATTTGGTCATCTGTCATGTGCCTGGCAAGGATTTCCAGGAAGAGCTGCTTCATCAACTTCCTGGGGATAAAAAAGAGGCTGGCTGGTTTGTACTATGGCGAGTCCTCTTAATTGCCTTTTTTGAAGATGGGTGTCATTTGCTAACATCCACTCTTTAGCCTCTCTTGTCGTCTACATCTTAGCAAAACGCTTTTCCACTATGTCTGGCTAGGAAAAACTGTGCCAGCACAGAAAACATCTCCCATCGTGTTCTAGAAGTTGCACGGATGTCTGCCAAGTGTTTGGCAGGAAGAAAAGAAAAGTTGTCCAAAACAGCTTCCAATCGAATGTTCCTGTGATTGGAAAAGTCAGGAGAGTGCAAAGGTACTGTTTTCTATCAGTTGGCAAGGTGCGCACACAATCCCAGTGTTGTACAGCTTGCTTCTTCACCTTCCCGAAGCTGCCGCTCTCGCCGGCTGCCGGAGCCCAAGAAGCGGCTTCTTCGCGCAAAGACGATTGTGCCGCTCACAGGGCTCTCCTTAGCGCGGCTTCTGCCGAAAGACGCCCGGCAGCGGCTCTTACCTCCGGAGAGCATCCTACCTTCGTCTTTCGCGTCTTTTGTAGTCTACATCTTAGCAAAACGCTTCTCCACTATGTCTGGCTAGGAAAAACTGTGCCAGCACAGAAAACATCTCCCATCGTGTTCTAGAAGTTGCACGGATGTCTGCCAAGTGTTTGGCAGGAAGAAAAGAAAAGTTGTCCAAAACAGCTTCCAATCGAATGTTCCTGTGATTGGAAAAGTCAGGAGAGTGCAAAGGTACTGTTTTCTATCAGTTGGCAAGGTGCGCACACAATCCCAGTGTTGTACAGCTTGCTTCTTCACCTTCCCGAAGCTGCCGCTCTCGCCGGCTGCCGGAGCCCAAGAAGCGGCTTCTTCGCGCAAAGACGATTGTGCCGCTCACAGTGCTCTCCTTAGCGCGGCTTCTGCCGAAAGACGCCCGGCAGCGGCTCTTACCTCCGGAGAGCATCCTACCTTCGTCTTTCGCGTCTTTTGTAGTCTACATCTTAGCAAAACGCTTTTCCACTATGTCTGGCTAGGAAAAACTGTGCCAGCACAGAAAACATCTCCCATCGTGTTCTAGAAGTTGCACGGATGTCTGCCAAGTGTTTGGCAGGAAGAAAAGAAAAGTTGTCCAAAACAGCTTCCAATCGAATGTTCCTGTGATTGGAAAAGTCAGGAGAGTGCAAAGGTACTGTTTTCTATCAGTTGGCAAGGTGCGCACACAATCCCAGTGTTGTACAGCTTGCTTCTTCACCTTCCCGAAGCTGCCGCTCTCGCCGGCTGCCGGAGCCCAAGAAGCGGCTTCTTCGCGCAAAGACGATTGTGCCGCTTACAGGGCTCTCCTTAGCGCGGCTTCTGCCGAAAGACGCCCGGCAGCGGCTCTTACCTCCGGAGAGCATCCTACCTTCGTCTTTCGCGTCTTTTGTAGTCTACATCTTAGCAAAACGCTTTTCCACTATGTCTGGCTAGGAAAAACTGTGCCAGCACAGAAAACATCTCCCATCGTGTTCTAGAAGTTGCACGGATGTCTGCCAAGTGTTTGGCAGGAAGAAAAGAAAAGTTGTCCAAAACAGCTTCCAATCGAATGTTCCTGTGATTGGAAAAGTCAGGAGAGTGCAAAGGTACTGTTTTCTATCAGTTGGCAAGGTGCGCACACAATCCCAGTGTTGTACAGCTTGCTTCTTCACCTTCCCGAAGCTGCCGCTCTCGCCGGCTGCCGGAGCCCAAGAAGCGGCTTCTTCGCGCAAAGACGATTGTGCCGCTCACAGTGCTCTCCTTAGCGCGGCTTCTGCCGAAAGACGCCCGGCAGCGGCTCTTACCTCCGGAGAGCATCCTACCTTCGTCTTTCTCGTCTTTTGTAGTCTACATCTTAGCAAAACGCTTTTCCACTATGTCTGGCTAGGAAAAACTGTGCCAGCACAGAAAACATCTCCCATCGTGTTCTAGAAGTTGCACGGATGTCTGCCAAGTGTTTGGCAGGAAGAAAAGAAAAGTTGTCCAAAACAGCTTCCAATCGAATGTTCCTGTGATTGGAAAAGTCAGGAGAGTGCAAAGGTACTGTTTTCTATCAGTTGGCAAGGTGCGCACACAATCCCAGTGTTGTACAGCTTGCTTCTTCACCTTCCCGAAGCTGCCGCTCTCGCCGGCTGCCGGAGCCCAAGAAGCGGCTTCTTCGCGCAAAGACGATTGTGCCGCTCACAGTGCTCTCCTTAGCGCGGCTTCTGCCGAAAGACGCCCGGCAGCGGCTCTTACCTCCGGAGAGCATCCTACCTTCGTCTTTCGCGTCTTTTGTAGTCTACATCTTAGCAAAACGCTTTTCCACTATGTCTGGCTAGGAAAAACTGTGCCAGCACAGAAAACATCTCCCATCGTGTTCTAGAAGTTGCACGGATGTCTGCCAAGTGTTTGGCAGGAAGAAAAGAAAAGTTGTCCAAAACAGCTTCCAATCGAATGTTCCTGTGATTGGAAAAGTCAGGAGAGTGCAAAGGTACTGTTTTCTATCAGTTGGCAAGGTGCGCACACAATCCCAGTGTTGTACAGCTTGCTTCTTCACCTTCCCGAAGCTGCCGCTCTCGCCGGCTGCCGGAGCCCAAGAAGCGGCTTCTTCGCGCAAAGACGATTGTGCCGCTTACAGGGCTCTCCTTAGCGCGGCTTCTGCCGAAAGACGCCCGGCAGCGGCTCTTACCTCCGGAGAGCATCCTACCTTCGTCTTTCGCGTCTTTTGTAGTCTACATCTTAGCAAAACGCTTTTCCACTATGTCTGGCTAGGAAAACCCGTGCCAGCACAGAAAACATCTCCCATCGTTTTCTAGAAGTTGCACGGATGTCTGCCAAGTGTTTGGCAGGAAGAAAAGAAAAGTTGTCCAAAACAGCTTCCAATCGAATGTTCCTGTGATTGGAAAAGTCAGGAGAGTGCAAAGGTACTGTTTTCTATCAGTTGGCAAGGTGCGCACACAATCCCAGTGTTGTACAGCTTGCTTCTTCACCTTCCCGAAGCTGCCGCTCTCGCCGGCTGCCGGAGCCCAAGAAGCGGCTTCTTCGCGCAAAGACGATTGTGCCGCTTACAGGGCTCTCCTTAGCGCGGCTTCTGCCGAAAGACGCCCGGCAGCGGCTCTTACCTCCGGAGAGCATCCTACCTTCGTCTTTCGCGTCTTTTGTAGTCTACATCTTAGCAAAACGCTTTTCCACTATGTCTGGCTAGGAAAAACTGTGCCAGCACAGAAAACATCTCCCATCGTGTTCTAGAAGTTGCACGGATGTCTGCCAAGTGTTTGGCAGGAAGAAAAGAAAAGTTGTCCAAAACAGCTTCCAATCGAATGTTCCTGTGATTGGAAAAGTCAGGAGAGTGCAAAGGTACTGTTTTCTATCAGTTGGCAAGGTGCGCACACAATCCCAGTGTTGTACAGCTTGCTTCTTCACCTTCCCGAAGCTGCCGCTCTCGCCGGCTGCCGGAGCCCAAGAAGCGGCTTCTTCGCGCAAAGACGATTGTGCCGCTCACAGTGCTCTCCTTAGCGCGGCTTCTGCCGAAAGACGCCCGGCAGCGGCTCTTACCTCCGGAGAGCATCCTACCTTCGTCTTTCGCGTCTTTTGTAGTCTACATCTTAGCAAAACGCTTTTCCACTATGTCTGGCTAGGAAAAACTGTGCCAGCACAGAAAACATCTCCCATCGTGTTCTAGAAGTTGCACGGATGTCTGCCAAGTGTTTGGCAGGAAGAAAAGAAAAGTTGTCCAAAACAGCTTCCAATCGAATGTTCCTGTGATTGGAAAAGTCAGGAGAGTGCAAAGATACTGTTTTCTATCAGTTGGCAAGGTGCGCACACAATCCCAGTGTTGTACAGCTTGCTTCTTCACCTTCCCGAAGCTGCCGCTCTCGCCGGCTGCCGGAGCCCAAGAAGCGGCTTCTTCGCGCAAAGACGATTGTGCCGCTCACAGTGCTCTCCTTAGCGCGGCTTCTGCCGAAAGACGCCCGGCAGCGGCTCTTACCTCCGGAGAGCATCCTACCTTCGTCTTTCGCGTCTTTTGTAGTCTACATCTTAGCAAAACGCTTTTCCACTATGTCTGGCTAGGAAAAACTGTGCCAGCACAGAAAACATCTCCCATCGTGTTCTAGAAGTTGCACGGATGTCTGCCAAGTGTTTGGCAGGAAGAAAAGAAAAGTTGTCCAAAACAGCTTCCAATCGAATGTTCCTGTGATTGGAAAAGTCAGGAGAGTGCAAAGGTACTGTTTTCTATCAGTTGGCAAGGTGCGCACACAATCCCAGTGTTGTACAGCTTGCTTCTTCACCTTCCCGAAGCTGCCGCTCTCGCCGGCTGCCGGAGCCGAAGAAGCGGCTTCTTCGCGCAAAGACGATTGTGCCGCTCACAGTGCTCTCCTTAGCGCGGCTTCTGCCGAAAGACGCCCGGCAGCGGCTCTTACCTCCGGAGAGCATCCTACCTTCGTCTTTCGCGTCTTTTGTAGTCTACATCTTAGCAAAACGCTTTTCCACTATGTCTGGCTAGGAAAAACTGTGCCAGCACAGAAAACATCTCCCATCGTGTTCTAGAAGTTGCACGGATGTCTGCCAAGTGTTTGGCAGGAAGAAAAGAAAAGTTGTCCAAAACAGCTTCCAATCGAATGTTCCTGTGATTGGAAAAGTCAGGAGAGTGCAAAGGTACTGTTTTCTATCAGTTGGCAAGGTGCGCACACAATCCCAGTGTTGTACAGCTTGCTTCTTCACCTTCCCGAAGCTGCCGCTCTCGCCGGCTGCCGGAGCCCAAGAAGCGGCTTCTTCGCGCAAAGACGATTGTGCCGCTCACAGGGCTCTCCTTAGCGCGGCTTCTGCCGAAAGACGCCCGGCAGCGGCTCTTACCTCCGGAGAGCATCCTACCTTCGTCTTTCGCGTCTTTTGTAGTCTACATCTTAGCAAAACGCTTCTCCACTATGTCTGGCTAGGAAAAACTGTGCCAGCACAGAAAACATCTCCCATCGTGTTCTAGAAGTTGCACGGATGTCTGCCAAGTGTTTGGCAGGAAGAAAAGAAAAGTTGTCCAAAACAGCTTCCAATCGAATGTTCCTGTGATTGGAAAAGTCAGGAGAGTGCAAAGGTACTGTTTTCTATCAGTTGGCAAGGTGCGCACACAATCCCAGTGTTGTACAGCTTGCTTCTTCACCTTCCCGAAGCTGCCGCTCTCGCCGGCTGCCGGAGCCCAAGAAGCGGCTTCTTCGCGCAAAGACGATTGTGCCGCTCACAGTGCTCTCCTTAGCGCGGCTTCTGCCGAAAGACGCCCGGCAGCGGCTCTTACCTCCGGAGAGCATCCTACCTTCGTCTTTAGCTCCTCTTCTCATCTACACCTCGGCAAAAAGCTTTTCCACTATGTCTGGCTAGGAAAAACTGTGCCAGCACAGAAAACATCTCCCATCGTGTTCTAGAAGTTGCACGGATGTCTGCCAAGTGTTTGGCAGGAAGAAAAGAAAAGTTGTCCAAAACAGCTTCCAATCGAATGTTCCTGTGATTGGAAAAGTCAGGAGAGTGCAAAGGTACTGTTTTCTATCAGTTGGCAAGGTGCGCACACAATCCCAGTGTTGTACAGCTTGCTTCTTCACCTTCCCGAAGCTGCCGCTCTCGCCGGCTGCCGGAGCCGAAGAAGCGGCTTCTTCGCGCAAAGACGATTGTGCCGCTCACAGTGCTCTCCTTAGCGCGGCTTCTGCCGAAAGACGCCCGGCAGCGGCTCTTACCTCCGGAGAGCATCCTACCTTCGTCTTTCGCGTCTTTTGTAGTCTACATCTTAGCAAAACGCTTTTCCACTATGTCTGGCTAGGAAAAACTGTGCCAGCACAGAAAACATCTCCCATCGTGTTCTAGAAGTTGCACGGATGTCTGCCAAGTGTTTGGCAGGAAGAAAAGAAAAGTTGTCCAAAACAGCTTCCAATCGAATGTTCCTGTGATTGGAAAAGTCAGGAGAGTGCAAAGGTACTGTTTTCTATCAGTTGGCAAGGTGCGCACACAATCCCAGTGTTGTACAGCTTGCTTCTTCACCTTCCCGAAGCTGCCGCTCTCGCCGGCTGCCGGAGCCCAAGAAGCGGCTTCTTCGCGCAAAGACGATTGTGCCGCTCACAGTGCTCTCCTTAGCGCGGCTTCTGCCGAAAGACGCCCGGCAGCGGCTCTTACCTCCGGAGAGCATCCTACCTTCGTCTTTCGCGTCTTTTGTAGTCTACATCTTAGCAAAACGCTTTTCCACTATGTCTGGCTAGGAAAACCCGTGCCAGCACAGAAAACATCTCCCATCGTGTTCTAGAAGTTGCACGGATGTCTGCCAAGTGTTTGGGAGGAAGAAAAGAAAAGTTGTCCAAAACAGCTTCCAATCGAATGTTCATGTGATTGGAAAAGTCAGGAGAGTGCAAAGGTACTGTTTTCTATCAGTTGGCAAGGTGCGCACACAATCCCAGTGTTGTACAGCTTGCTTCTTCACCTTCCCGAAGCTGCCGCTTTCGCCGGCTGCCGGAGCCCAAGAAGCGGCTTCTTCGCGCAAAGACGATTGTGCCGCTCACAGTGCTCTCCTTAGCGCAGCTTCTGCCGAAAGACGCCCGGCAGCGGCTCTTACCTCCTGAGAGTGGCAGCTTCGGGAAGATGAAGAAGCAAGCTGTACAACACTGGGATTGTGTGCGCACCTTGCCAACTGATAGAAAACAGTACCTTTGCACTCTCCTGACTTTTCCAATCACATGAACATTCGATTGGAAGCTGTTTTGGACAACTTTTCTTTTCTTCCTCCCAAACACTTGGCAGACATCCGTGCAACTTCTAGAACACGATGGGAGATGTTTTCTGTGCTGGCACGGGTTTTCCTAGCCAGACATAGTGGAAAAGCGTTTTGCTAAGATGTAGACTACAAAAGACGCGAAAGACGAAGGTAGGATGCTCTCCGGAGGTAAGAGCCGCTGCCGGGCGTCTTTCGGCAGAAGCCGCGCTAAGGAGAGCCCTGTGAGCGGCACAATCGTCTTTGCGCGAAGAAGCCGCTTCTTGGGCTCCGGCAGCCGGCGAGAGCGGCAGCTTCGGGAAGGTGAAGAAGCAAGCTGTACAACACTGGGATTGTGTGCGCACCTTGCCAACTGATAGAAAACAGTACCTTTGCACTCTCCTGACTTTTCCAATCACAGGAACATTCGATTGGAAGCTGTTTTGGACAACTTTTCTTTTCTTCCTGCCAAACACTTGGCAGACATCCGTGCAACTTCTAGAACACGATGGGAGATGTTTTCTGTGCTGGCACAGTTTTTCCTAGCCAGACATAGTGGAAAAGCGTTTTGCTAAGATGTAGACGACAAGAGAGGCTAAAGAGTGGATGTTAGCAAATGACACCCATCTTCAAAAAAGGCAATTAAGAGGACTCGCCATAGTACAAACCAGCCAGCCTCTTTTTATCCCCAGGAAGTTGATGAAGCAGA